>NC_051154.1:84045451-84220492 GCF_013339745.2 Dermacentor silvarum | reverse complement strand
ATCGAGACGTCTGACAATGGCGTCCAAACGGTTGTCGATGCTCGCGAGCGCGGGGTCTGCAGCGGTGGCCGGTGGCGACGTGGTCATGGCGTTGAGGCTATGTGCCCGCGAGTAGTCTGCCACTCGATCAGCCATTTCAGCGAGCGTGTCTACTGGGACATCTCCTGCAGCGACGAGGACCGGGACCATGCTCTGCGGTAAGCGCTGAAGGAACAACTCACGCAAAAGCTTCTCCTCTTGAGGGGCGGAGGTCCCGCCAATGAGCTGGCGCATGTGTCGCAGGAGCTGGGATGGGCGACGGTCACCGAGCTCTGTGGCCGTGATGAGCTGTTGGAGTCTGCTGTGTTCAGACTCGGACTTGCGAGAAATGATAGCTTCCTTCAACGTGTCGTAGGGATGGCTCGGGTGCGGCGAAGCGAAAATATCTGTGAAGTCTTCGGCTACGTCCGGAGGTAAGGAGGACACCAGATGCCAGTACCTGGTCTGTTGGCTGGTGATTTGCCGTAGACGGAAGTACGCCTCGACCTGCAGTAACCATGTGCAGGGGTTGTTTGGCCAAAATGGTGGCAGGTTGACGTGTTGGATCGCAGCCACCGCAGCACTGTTAGGTCTGGCGTCTTCTTGGGCGTCAGGACCGGTAGGCTGGGTGGAAGAGCCGGCGGGATCCATGCGGGATGGTTGGGGTTGCGTGTTCATTATCGGGTCACCATTAACTGTCGGAGCTAACACGAGAAAGATCCAGCCCTGACAGCGTTGAGTTTTCGAACTGATTTTTTTATTCGCGCTCTGCACCTGCCGCGCGTTCGAATGCCAACTTCTTCTTCCTTGACGGGCGCCGCATGCTGAGGCGCTACAAATTAATGGAAATGAAAACGGATGAAAAAAACAACTCTCCGCAGGTGGGGAATAAACCCACGTCTTCGCATTACGCGTGCGATGCTCTCACTATTGAGCTACCGCGGAACCTTTTTCCCATCCGCTTTCTGGGGTATTTATGTTGTACAACTAGAACTAGGTTCGTTCCCCACCTGCGGATAGTTGTTTTTTCATCCGTCTTCATTTCCATTAATTTATCATTTCTTTCATTCAATTAGTAAGTACAAGTAATTTCCCCTATGTTGTCCTTGGTGTTATTGTTTGTTGGCTTCTTATGATATATATATATATATATATATATATATATATGTCATACAGTTCATTACTGCATACTATATCTTGCAGAATGGGCAGTGTATCGGTGTGCAATTCTTCGTCGTCATGGTTGTGAAAACAGTGTTGACGGCGCATACGAGGCGTACATGACAATGATGACGATGAATATGAAGCACGACACATGCCGAAAATGGAAGATGACGTAGCGGATACTTCTGGCATTCCCGAACCCCTCACGAAGGCTGAGTAGATCGCTGCCATATTGATGATGCAAAGGCGCGCTCATCGTCGGGATATGACAACATCCCCTCTGAGTTAAACACTTGTAAAGGGGTGCTATTGAACATCTCTTTAATGCTGTGAATGCATTGTAGATGTAGGTAGTCATTCCACCCGTATAGAAACACTCCGTGGAAACACTCCGAGTGTCTCGAATCCGGCAGCTTTGATGCCTTCAGGTAGCATGTGTGGGTTTATTGACCAGTTGCCTCTACCCAAAAAGTTCGCGGTGACGTGAGACCTGCGGCAGAAAGAATGTTCTACATCCGCCGCCAAGGCCGTGAGTGGTGGCGCTGGCTAACACTTCCAGGCTTAGTTCTAGTAGATAAACATAAATACCCCAGAAATTTGATGGGAAAGCGGCGCCGCGGTAGCTAAACTGGTAAGAGCATCGCAACCGTATAATGCGAGGGCGTGGGTTGGTATCCCACCTGCGGCCAGTTGTCTTTTCATCCACTTTAACTTCCATTTATTGATCATATGTCTTTATTTCAATGAGGAACTACAAATAATTTCCCCTATGGTGTCATTGGTGTCATTGTTTCTTGACTTCTTATTACGATATTTAACTAATAAATGTCGGGCCCCTCGGTATAGCTTTCTTCTCATTCATATATATATACAGGTTGTCCCAGCTATCACACAGCACGACTTAAAAATAAAAAAGAGGAATGGCGTCACGCGAAGCAAACCTAGTGCGTATTGTTTCCAGTACAGTGGAGTAGCCGCCAGTATTTTTTTGTTACTGAGATTTAATAAGTTCATTGTATTTAATTATCTAACTCGAGAAGTACTGTCCTAATTATCAAAGTGTCAATGAGAAAATTGTAGAGCAACATGAAAAACTCCCGATACAGCTTTCCGTTGCTCAATACGTGCTACATAAAGTGTTTTTCTCAGCATGAAAGAAGCCCGCGAATACACTTAAAGTGCCTCGAGCGGCCAGTCGTGCGGCAATTCTGCGTGTATTCGCGGGCTTCTTTCACACTCGGAAAAACACATTTATGTAGCACGTATTGAGCAACAGAAAGCTGTATCGGGAGTTTTTCATGTTGCTCTGCAATTTTCTCATTGACACTTTGATAATTAGGACAGTACTTCTGGGGTAAGATAAATAATTACAATTAATTAATTAAATCTCAGTAATGAAAAAATTACTGGCGGCTACTGCACTGTACTGGAAACAATATGCACTAGGTTGGCTTCGCGTAACGCCATTCCTCTTTTTTAAAATTGTGCTGTGTGATAGCTGGGACACCCTGTATATATATATATATATATATATATATATATATATGCTTTGGGAGAAGATACGGTTCAACTGTCACAAAGATTATATAACTAGACGTGTTCTTCAGCTTATGTAAATGGGAAACCGATTCCCGCGTTTCTACGGTATACAAGTAGCGTGTAATGTTTTTCAACCATGACAGCTCAGTATTCATAGTCTCACCTAAATACTTATATTCGGATAGTTCAGTTACTAAGCTACCTTCTATCGAGTAAAAAAACACTAGAGGGATTTTCTTAAGTGTGATACGGGGCAGTGCTGTGTTTTCTCTGTCCCGTTTCATAGGCTGGGTTTCACACCACTCCGAGATTGCTCCTCAAATATAGTTTAGTTCCTTCAATTATCAGTAGTTTCTACGTTCTTTAATAAAAACAGTCGTCCGTAATCAGACCAATATCGATGAACATTTGGACCAATAGCAGTTATGTCACTGACATATATTAAAGACAGAATGTGACACAGTACACTTTCCGGGGGCACCCCAGAAATTACAGGAAGCAACACAATCTCGACAGCTGGGCAAGTTGGTGACCAATCTTCTTAGGACGTGCGAAGTAACGCGAAGAACAAGACACAAAATGACAACATAACAAGACACCCATAGCGGTTGTCTTGTCCGTTTCTTCTCCTTTTGTGTCGTGCAGGTATTATACGCTGCTTGCCATGTTGTAAGATGATACAGGAAGCAAGCTTAAAAACTGTTATCCAGTGCCTGCAAACTGGGTTTGATATTCCAGGTATGATCATCTGCGACGTAGAGTGTACCTTAGAAACACGAGAATTTGGTTCCGTTTTACATAAGCTGAAGAACACGTCTAGTTATATAAATGTTTCGACAGTTAAAACGTTTCTTCACCCAAACGAGATCATATATATATATATATATATATATATATATATATATATATTGGGGGGGTTGAAGAAACGTGGCTTCACCCAAACGAGATTATATATATATATATATATATATATATATATATATATATATATATATATTGGGGGGGGGGGGGGGGGCGTTGAAGAAACGTTTCAACTGTCGACACATTTATATAACTAGACGTGTTCGTCAGCTTGTGTAACAGGGAACCAAATTGTCGTGTTTCTGAGGTACAATTAGCATCCAATTAGCATCTAATGTTTTTAAACCACGACAGCTTATTATTCGTATTATCTCCTAAATACTTATATTCGGATAGTGCACTTACCAAAATACGATCTATCGAGTATGAAAACAGTAGAGTATACTTTACGGGGGCACACTAGAAGTTACAGGAAGCAATGCAATGTCGTGGGAAGCAGCGCGTTGAACACGACACAAAATAGAACCGGACAAGACGAGCATAGCGGTTGTCTCGTCCGTTTCGTCTCCTTTTTCCCGTGCATGCACTGTATGCTGCTTGCCACGTTGGTAAGATGATAGAGGAAGCAAGCTTAAATAAAGAATGTTTTCTAGCGCCTTCAAATTGGGTCCGATTGGACAGGACGATCATATGCAACATATATTGAATTCTGGAAGTCCCATGTCATAAAGTTTAACCAATTGATTTCTATAAAAAACGCGATCAAACGATTTACTGAAACGCAAATATATAAATTCGCCATGAGTACGGAAACTAAATTGAACGCCATTTCACGAACTGCTGTGCCAAGTTGAGTAGTTGTCCCTAACCCTTTCTTAAAACATTGCTGAGAATTTGAACGCAAACTGTTGTTTTCAAGAAAATCAGAAATAAGGTGGGCTATTATTTGTTTTAGTGTTTAGAACAAAGCATAACGTTGGTAATATTCGGCGAGAGCGTCTTATTAATAAGGTAGGTAGGTAGGTATGGTTAAATGGGGCTGGAGAGGTTGGACGCATCACGCCTTCGGCTACGCCATTTCACTTATATGGAAAAAAATAAATTTGCTTCAAAATAAATGAATAAGATAAAATAATGATGAGAAATAAAAAGTACACTATCGCGCACAGACACTCACACTTACAACAGCGAAATAAAAAACTTGCGAGACGCTTAAGCTTCGCATTTCAGAGTAAAACGCGATAGCCTTCAAAGATCCCTGACTGCTTCTCACGCTACCCGGCAACTGCAGCTTATGTAGCCGTAATGTTTACCGGGAAGCGCTGGCGGCGAACGCTATGCACGGATGCGAGCGTTCTGGTTCTTTTTTTTTTTTTTTCCTTTTCTTGGCCCGGCCATCCGTCACCGCCGCTGCCATGGATGCCGCGGCACCGCGCTATGATTGGTAGAAGCGTGGTACGCACGGCGCTTGGATTGCTAGCGAGTTTTCGCTCACGCTCAACGTCGTTGGCGCCGTACTCACTGCGTAATGGAGCCTTTACAGCTTTCGCTCTAAAAACAAACTAACCATAACAACGATGGCCAGTCTGTGCACAACATCATCCCCAGTGTTTCGCGCACATGTCCGTATACTCATAAAAAAGTATTTTATTGCACTGAAGGCTGTTCTTTCAATGCCACTAAGTGGTCATGCGCAAGTATTGTCTCAAGAGATCATAGATGATTTCCCAGAGCCCTACGTTTAAAGCGCATATGTTGCCTTTGCTGGACGTATGAGGAGGAGTCCAGCAGCACGTGGGTTTTGTTCCTGACAGACACTTCACAGGAACATGACGCCGAACTTGCACCTCAAGAATAAGCAATCCTTATTTTTGTGCCCGGCTACTACCGGAGACACATGTCAATCATCTTGCAAGATTCCTTCACTGAAGGATGAACTGAAGATAGCAGTTTAAATGTGCTGTATATATTATCTGGGTATACTGGCGTAAAAGCGCATTTGGAATGCCATCTGGCTCTTGTGAAGATATCTTTTTTTTTATGTTGAGCAATAGTGAGAACACGCCCCCGGAAGGCTATAGGCTCTGGATTTAAATAATCTGTGTCATCTTGGTCATACGGAGAAAATGCTGAATACTGATTCATTACATTAGGATCTCTAGTAATGCTCCCCACGCGTGCCAACGTCAACTAGATCGCTGTGCCGATTGGCGCGTGCATCAGGTCGCATAGCAGGTGGGCGCGCACCAGTTCCCATTAGGCCATGAAGGGCTCATAAAGGAAGGAATGAACGCAGGAATAAAAATGGAACTTGCCACTGTATTTCGCATGCGTCACTATGATTGAATTGAATTCTGTGGTTTTACGTGCCAAAACCACGATTTGATCTTTACCGTGCCCCAAATGTACGGTACACGGGCGTTTTTACATTTCGCGCCCATCGAAGTGCGGCCGCCAAGGCCAGAATTTGATCCCGCGACCACGTGCTCAGCAGTGCAACACCATAGCCGCTAAGCCACCACCAGGCGCGTAGCCAGTGGGGGGGGGGGGGGGGGGGGGGGGGGCTGATGGGGCTTCAGCCCCCCCCGAAATTTTTCGTGCTGGCATACACCGCCGACCAAAACTACCAGCGACGCCGGCAATCATTCTGGATTTTGTCTACAATGTCTTTTTCACGCTTGAAAAGACATTTCGGCACGAACATTGTGAACTCGGGCTAGATTTTGTGACAATGCCCTTGCACCTGGAGTCACGAAACGCAAGGAGCCCCATCCAAGCACAAACTTTCAACGGCTTTTCGATAGCGAGCGGGCGCGTTGCGGCATCTCGCAGCGGCCGCGGAATATACGGAGCGCATGGATTTCAATTACGAAACTTTATGGGTGTAAAGTTCTCATAAACTTTTGACGCGAAAGGTGCGCTGACATTTCTAAAGGCATGCTTTAAAAGATTTTCAATTCTAGAACATTATGGGGTTAATGTTCTTATAAACTTGGGCCAAAATGCGCGCACTGGAGCCCTCCTGTCCAAGCCGTTCCAGAAATAGAAGCACGCGCTCGCAATCTTCCACACACACACGAAAATACTAAATATCACCAGGACTGTCAGCTAGCAGCTGATACTTTTCTCCAAACATTTTCAGGAACCGTGCCCAATGTGATTGATCAGCTGGACCAGGGCAGGCAAAGTAAAATATGAGAAAACAGAAGAAAGTAAACGGCCTATTATTGAGATTTTTTTTTGCGGGCGACAAGGTTTGGCTCTCCGTGGCCACAGGGACAGGGGCCCTACGGATTTAAGCACTGCCCCTGCTGAAAATACAGGCATTTTCAGAGTGCTTCTTTGCATGCGAGCTGATTGTGGAGATACATATCTGAAGAACCATTTGGAAGGTTGCCCCAGTAATGCCTCGTATTTAAGCCCAGACGGACAAAACCAAATAATAGAAATTTGTGGTGACATTATCAAAGAAAGCCTAGATTCAAAAGCAGGCTGCTTCTCCATACTTCCTGACGAAACGACGGACATCGCTGGAATCGAACAGCCTACTGTTTCTGCAAGGTACCTGAACAAGTATGCCAACGACATCAAGGGGGTGTTTTAGATTTTAGCACCGGAATAGATGCCCATCTCTCATTGCGACAGCAGGTTCTGTGTAAATGTGTAAATACTACTGCAGCTTCTAGTCACCCTTCCAGTGACCACTGCCAGCGCAGAGAGAATATTATTTTAGCAAGAGTTTACTAAAAACTACTTGCGCTCTACAATGTCTGCGGAACGCATGGTTAGGCTGGCGCTTCTATACACCCACAGCGACGTCGGCATCAGCATGTCCGAAGTCGTTGACCGCTTCACTCAACTTTCCCGCCGACAGAAGTTTGTCCGTTAGATAGCGAAGCAGCAAAGATCAATGCAAGTAAAGAGCACTGTTCCTTCAGGTTCATAAGTTCTTAATTATGAAAACGTATGACCGCTCATTAGCTTTTAAAACCGCAGAAATTCTAGCAGTTGGCCGTTTATTCTAGCAGTTGGCATCATGATCACAATTATCACGCGAATACAAAAATTACGAGAATACCAATAACCAATTTTGACCGACCTTGCTCAATGAAAGCCTGGCCCACGCGGCGTTCGCCAAAAACACACAGGGATATTGGGTAGTTCAACTTACCGCATCATCTGTGGCCTTCGTTTGTCCTTTTCTTTCATTTTCAGCTACCTGCTTTTATATCTTTTTTGAAACGAAGGAATACCCTCCTTTAATTTTGGGTGCAGAATAATTGTTGAAGTTGTGCAGGCAGTTAAATTACACATTTTCGTACTGATTTATGCATTATTCCTCTATTATTCTACCCACATGGCGATGTCGCGACCGCTGCATGGCCTAAGTACATAACACGATTTCTGGGATCATAGTTATGTTCTTGCCTAGATCATCTGTATTTCTGTGCGCAAAGTTACTATCTGTGACTGAGCAACATGTTTAGTTGTCTTATTTGACGCATTATATACACTGACGTTGGCTTAAATACGTAGATTTATTGGAGACTGATACGTATTTTTAAATATCCTATTGCGAGGTTTTGTGTATACAAGCAGTGAACTTTGTTTCCAGCGACTCTTTTTTTGCCCTTTAGCGAGTTGTATCTTCGCATTTGTATATTCCATTCTATCTTCGCATTTGTAATATATATTTTGCAGAACCCCACTTTTTATTTGTACTCACTGCTGCGAGTATTATCTCGGTGTAATTACAATACACGACGACTTACAGCTGCTCCTGCGCAATCGATTGCAACGAGGGATAGCGTCATTAAGGTTTCTTCCTGGCCGTTGCATATGTAGAAAAATGTAAACAAGGTTATTGAATGACAAAGATTCATCAAAATATTTGTCCTCAACTTATTCATTTCATGGCCTTTGCGTTTTTCATATAAGCTGCATGCACTGCTTTGCTGGTTTCGAACTGATAGTGACCCTTTTCGCGGCGATCCCATGGGCGCTGCCATATTTGATCACGTGGTGACGCGTCCATTGCTTGCCTCAACTGCCTCCGTTGCCTCCTTGTTTACAATGGAAGTGTATGACGCCAGCGCGGCTTAGAAAACCTCTGTTTTCGGAGATATCGTAGACAGTGACTAGGTGGACGACACGAAGCTTTGATCACAGCTTCAGAGAACATGCAAAAGCGCTTTCGGAGCTGATTAAGCTATGTCCAAACGGCGCAAGCAGTGTATATGGTGCATCTTCTAAAAGCGGGGCTAAATATGCATTCCAAGCTTTCCGATTATGAATTCAGTCAGCATTAGTGTGTTTTGCTCTTTGTTCTTTATTCGGCAAATATTTTGAAGCAGTGGCTTGTCAGTTTCTGACTCAGTGAAGTTCCTCGGTGCGGCCACTATCTGATTATTTTCTGCCAAATCACTCGCGGGTGTGCTCAGTTCCGAATCCGATAGATTTGTTCTTGCTGCGCACAAGGCTTGAAACGTAGCTGTTTTGTACATTGTAATACCTTGTAGCAAATATATATTACAGCTAGTAACTTGCTTACTCTTGTGGACCGTCACGAAACATTCAGCTTAGACCATTGGTGTGCCATAGGTGTAGTCCGTTATTTATTGTGTGTATACAGTGCGCATATATTCAACTGTGCGTCCATTCGCTTATTCTTGATACGTCGGTGATAGAGTGGGCGTAAGTTTTCCTTCCATTCGGGACAGATGTGTATAGATAACGTGCGCGAAACTTACTATGACAGGAAGCGGCGCTAGTCCCTTTGTCATTGTTTAACGATTGGTACTCACTCTTGCCGACGTTCTGGAGATGAAGCCCTTTCTTTGAAGGTTAGCGATACAAGGTTGGCGGATGAGCAAATTTCTGTATCCTCGAGGAAAGCCGTACATCACGAAGTGCCGGTAACACGTTCGGACAGTTGCAGCAGCGGTCTGCGAACTTCGCCACACAGATTCATTCTATTTCTTAACATGCCAGTCACTATTTTTGCAGCCAACTACTGCACGCGTCTTCAATCCACATTATTCAATCTAGCATTATTGGAGCACAGTGTGTTAGCGAAAACTCAGTTGCATTTCCGACAGCTGATAGCACAGAAGCAAGGTATAGAAGCGGTAATAGTTTCGTATGCGTGCGCGGTCGCTGAGGAGAGGTATGGCGCGCCGCCGTGAGCGCCATCTCGTTTCTCTAAAACAAACTGCTCCTCGAAAAGGGTCAATAGTTCTAAAGTTCATGTGATGTTTTCTTTACTTATTAATTAGAAAAAAATGCGGAAGCATTGATATCAGTTATTTCTGCCACAATTTTTGGGGCATACGAATATACTCTTTTATGAAAACATACATATTTTAACGGACAGTGCATAGCGTTCAATAATTCGTTTGCAGCATCTATTATACAATGGAATTGGCAATGCAGTTATTATTCATGCATTAGATCCCTCGACAAATTCTATAAGGAGGAGGCCGTGCTGCAACCTGAGCCCCCCCCGAACAAAATTTCTGGCTACGCCACTGGCCACCACGGCGGGTCAAGTGCCCCTTCGCGTAGCGACAACTTGTTTATAAAAGCGAGACCGTGCCACCTTCTCCCATAGCGCTTTGAGACGCCGTGGGTAGACTGCATCCCCCCCGCCCCCCCCCCCCCTCCGCTGTCAGAATCGACCCACGTTTCCCAGTCCTTTCATTGTAGATAGAAGTGCTAGATAGGCGCTGTCCAACATTCTACCGCCTACGGGTTTGGACCAGGTCTTAACGGAACAGATTTTAAGGTCTTTTTTTTCCCCGGAGTAGAAAATTGAGTCGTCATGCCATCGCCGTCATCCTATGGCCGTCGTCTTGTTGCTGTCTTCACCCACACGCTCACTTCGCACACACAAAGCTCACCTTAAACAAACACGATGATCCATCTGGTAACGCTTTGCCGAACTTCAAACAATGCTGAATAGCCAGCTACCTGAAAATTCATAGAGTTTCATGCAAAACTTACTAGAGGGAACTGTAGGCCTGCGATCGTTGAGCCACCATGGGAATGGTGGGAAGTGCATGGATTTGTCTGATCTTCGTGCTTGTGGATTCAGACGCTCCTGTGGCTTTGTTTATTATACACTTTATCTGCCTTCATTGTCCTAAATTTCAGAGCAATGTATGCTTTTCTAAGTGCAGAATACTCTGCGAACACACATTATTTCTACTCATGGTCACGGTTTTTCAGGTCATGGTTCAGTCTGTCGAGGCGGCCGAATCGAAACGCGCCAGGCGTCTCAACGCGCTCACTTGCCCGCGTGAAATTCATAAGGGCGTTCTATGCCTCTTGTCGATGTATGCGATGTATGCCTCCTGTCCGTCGCTCGGGCGGCGCAGACAAGAGGCATACCCCCCCTCCCTCCCTTACCCTCCCTTCGGAGCGCTGCGCGCAACGGGAAGACGGCGCGCTTCCTTCCCGCTTCCCGCCCTTGCGTGCGCGAGATTGAGCCGCAATCGCCGGCTCACCCTTACACCGCGAACTGCTCATTAAGCTGCTCCCCCATAACATACGCCCCGACCACCACGATAAGAGCCGTAGAGCTTGCGCTACAGCACTCCACCAATATTACGGCCGCAGCCTGCACGGGCGATGAATGGGTGGACCAGCCTGCACGGGCGATGAAGCAGTCGCTGCGGTGGTGGATCACACTTTCTCCCCCATCGGAACACACACACTCCCCCCAGACACCTCCCCCGGAGCTGCAGAGGAAGCTGCCATTGCCCTAACCATCGTCAACACAGAAGCACGGTATGTTTTATCAGATTCCAAAACTGCAATCCTAAATTTGGCACGAGTCCGAGTCCACTTTCCTGCCTTTAGCATACTGGACTCACCCGTACTCACAAGGTTCAATTCATCAAAGGAATTCCCGCTGCGGAAGGCATTCGCCATCCTCAAACGAATGGTGCGGAACAATTCAATACATCGAGAGGCCCTTCCAGTCTTCCGCGACGTCGGCATCGACACCGAAGACAGTTAGGGATGGAAGTTCGTGGGTTGTGGTGGTCCGAGATGGTGCCCCTCGATGGCCCGAGTGCACGGTGGCAACGCGAAGGAAGAACCAGCGTCTGGGGGAGGACAACGTTTATTCCGCAGCAAAGCGTCCGGCCGGGCTGCGTCCAGAGAACTCTCTCCTCTCATGCCGAGCGCCCGTTTTTGAAGGTTCGGTCGCGCTCGATCAAACAGCCCAACGAAAAAAAAACTGAGAATCAAGCGGCAAGAGAACCAGCCGGCGACGAGCATCACTTCCTATGGTGAGATCCATTTCGTGCTCTATTGTGGTTCTCACGTGAATGCATTTGCGTTCCGGCACTCTCTGGGAGCTTGGCAACATGGACGACACAGATAGGAGCTCGGAGGCTAGTGGCAACTCCAATGCGTCAGGTCGTGCCCACGAGTTGAAACTAGAAAAGAAAGGGTACCGCTCAATGACTGACTAATCACGGAAGTCCTCACCGTATCGCTGAGGAAAGGCAATATCAGATATTGATAGGAATATCAATTTCCTCGGGAATTTGGAGGTTCCTCAACAAGGAGTCGGCGTTCTTAAACCACACTGGGATCATGGTATCGTTCGTGGCCATGGGGACGAGCACGGCTCTTAACTCTTTAGCATACTTGCCTATCCCATGCTAGCGCTGCATCTTGCAATACGCGTGAGGATTTCAACTAAGACGTTCACGCAAAACCGCAGCTACAGATAGTGACACGTCATCTTCCGTCAGAGGGGTTGCCACATCAATGCACCACCCCACCAAGACGGATACAAGGAAAACAAACGAAGTGTAAAGCCTCACCCGTCCTGTAGAATGGCCTCAGCTACCAAGGGCACAACGCGCTGCTGAGTTACCTCAAAACGCACCGACCTCAACGGCTGCGGCAAGTGTTGAAGCGATGTTGGCTGGTTGTCTCCAAGTCATACATTTTGCGGTCTCTCATGAATGTCATTCCCGTTATACTGAACAAAACGAAAACTTTGTCCGCGCAAAGCGCGCTGCAGGTGCTGGACACTCTGACTTGAGTGCTTGCAGCCCTTGGTTGAAATCATGGCTCGCCAGAAGGCATCGTTTCGTGACGAGTTTCGGAACGCGTCGATATTTCAGTGGAAAGCCAGAGTCACGCATGTCGGACTTTCGATAGGTCGTGTTCATGATTCAGTTCCCCATTATCGTCATCTGCAAGCCCCTATGCTCACATCAGACTGTACGGGTATGAGTGCTTCATGTCGGCCACACACAGAGAATTCAGCAAAGACTATCGTTTTCATACGACGTGATCTTACGTATGTCCATCATCTAGTGCCACCTGACCATGAAAACCAGTACGTGTGTCTAACAATGAAGAAAGGCAAGCTCACTTTCACAGAAGTTGGAGCCTATACTATCGCCCTCAAGTTGGCTGGGCTGCGAGCGGTTACGGCGAATCACGATAGTGCCTCCGCATAGCCTTGGGTGACCACTGGAGCTTTTAATCATCATCATCATCAGCCTATATTTATGTCCACTGCAGGACGAAGTCCTCTCCCTGCGATCTCCAATTACCCCTGTCTTGCGCTAGCTGATTCCAACTTACGCCTGCAAATTTCCTAACTTCATCACCCCACCTAGTTTTCTGCCGTCATCAACTGCGCTTCCCTTCTCTTGGTATTCATTCTGTCACTCTAATGGTCCACCGGTTATCCATCCTACACATTTCATGGCCTGCCCAGTTCAATTTTTTTCTTAATGTCGATTAGAATATCGGCTATCCCCATTTGCTCTCTTATCCACACCCCTGTCTTCCTGGTTCTTAAGGTTATGCCTAACATTTTCGCTCCATCGCTCTTTGCGCGGTCCTTAACTTGCTCTCGTGCTTCTTTGTTAACTTCCAAGTTACTGCCCCATATGTTAGCACCGGTAGAATGGATTGATAGTACACTTTTCTTTTGAACAACTGTGGTAAGCTTCCAGTCAGGATTCACTCCAGGAGTCAGGAGTCACTCCAACCTAATTTTATAATTATCTAAATTTCCTTCTCATGATCAGGATCCCCTGTGAGTAATTGACCTAGATAAACGTACTCCTTTACAGACTCTAGAGGCAGACTGGCGATTCTGAATTCTTGTTCTCTTGCCAGGCTATTGAAAATTATCTTTGTATTCTGCATATTAATCTTCAACCCCATTCTTATTATTTAATCTTCAACCACGCATATCAATCTTCAACCCTACTTTTAATGCCCACCGCTATCTCTGGGGAAGCTCTAAGATAAACTCGAGGGGCAGAAGATTAGTGTAATTTGTCTCCGAACAAGAGCAGTGTTTGTTAAAAGATGGAAGCCCCGCTTTTCTACGTGGAACTGTCTAGAATAGCTGCATGGACCTCACCTTTGTTTCACGCTCCTTCACCAGAAAGGTAAGGTGGTTTCCGGATATTGAAACGCGGGGAAGTGATTACCTCCCCAATTTTCTTAGGATTGAAGGGCTGGCGGACTCCAAGTTACCCTGTGTCACCCAATGTATCAATTGGCCTATGTTCAAATGAGTTGTCGAATATGGCTGTCGTGATGGCTTATCCTCTAGCCTAGAGGACACAATAAAGGGCGCCCTAGAGGCTGCCACGCATTCGTTTTCGATAACGTCTACACGCACCGAATACGACATTGAACTGGAGAAGCTTCGTGCAAGTCGCTTCATCCTGTGGAGCTAAGCTATAGGCGTACAAAGTCCATACATATGACTTGAGGTTAGCCAGACGAACTCAAAAGAAAATTCAGCACCGCATGGAGAAACCTTTGTCTCAAATATGGAAAACTGTTCGTGGTCTCCGTGGAACCCCTCAGCAGCACCACCCTTTCAAGTCTTTGGCAGAGAGATTGCAGAGAGATTGACGTCGCTAACGCTTTCTGCAGGAGGATTGCTGGCGAAGCTAGTTCTGCTGGAACATCGACGCTCGAACACTCACCGATTTTACGTGACCCCCGCGTGGACAGGCGTTTCACTATTAATGAACTTGAAGCTGCACTTACCTTGTGCAAGCGTTCATCATCGTTAGGACCCGACGGTATAACCTATTGCGCCCTATGTAATCTTGGCGAAGAGGCTTGGAAAGTGCTCCTGCTCTTGTTCAACAGCTTCTCGCAGACAGGCACGGTTCCCAAGGAATGCAAGACCAGCCGCCTAATTTCACTGCCCAAGACTGGCAAGTCGCCTCGAAACAATGCCTCATACCGACCAACTGCGCTTGCCAGTTTCATAGGAAAACTAATGGAGAGTACCAGCACGATTATAATGGTACCTCAACCAAAACGAGGTATATCCAGATACAATGGCCAGTTTCCGGCGCAGCCGTTCTTCCATAGACGACATTGTCGACTTGATGACGTACGTTGAGCATCAGAAGTCCTGCAAATGATTATTTACTGCCCTGCTTCTGGATTCTAAAGGAGCCTATGATAACGCAACACACGAATCGATCTTCAGCACGTTTGAGGCAGTAGAACTTGGCAACAGGATCTACTTCTGGATTAGTAGCTACCTACAAACAAGATCCTGTTCCATACTTACCCAGGATAGCCCAACCTCGCAGCATAACAGTAACCGTGGGGTCTCTCAGGGTGGAGTACTTAGCCCAAAGCGCTTCAATCTAACACACATTGGACTCGCCGACATGCTTCCATGCAACGTTCGGCTCTCCATCTATGCCGACGACATTCTATTTTGACGTTGGGTGTGACGCGACTTCAGCTTCGCGCACGGCTCCAGAAGGCAGGCACGCTATCATCCTACCTTCGGGAACAAGGACTTCAAATATCACGTGAAAAGTGTGCAGTGGTGCCATTTACCAGGAAACCAATGTCTCTATACGTGATATCCGTCGACGGACAACTGATGTCGTAGAGTACAAGTCACATATTTTTGGAGATGGTTATTGACAGAAATCTGTCTTGGACCCCTCATGTTAAATATGTGAAAAAACGACTGACGGGAATTTGTCATATGTTGAGGTTCGTAGCAGGAAATACCTGGGGACTATCAATACACTCTATGCCGCAACTGTACAGGGTCCTGCGCAACTTTATGGGATTCCTGCGGTACAGCCTACCGGTCATATCCAACACCTGCAGAACTAACCTGAATGCAATCCAACGTATCCAAGCTCAAGCCCTCAGGATATGACTTGGTCTACCGCGGTACGCGTCAACGAGATCAATTATTGCAATTGCTCAAGATTACACCATCATAACGCACATTACCATGGAAACAATGTGTGTGCACATAAGGCACTTGGCGCCAACCGCACGCCTATCCCACCACCTCGCAAGGCTCTCTGTAGAAAGGCCCCACATGACATTCAGTGTAACTGCCTTCGCGCACCGTCCCTCTCTTACGTCAGGGTACGTATGCATCTGCGGCAAGACCTTCAATTCATCCGTGGTGTATGAGCCGTACTCAAGTAACCCTCACAATCCCAGGACTTCATAAAAAGTCCGACTTATCGCCATCTGCACTCAAGTAACTTAGTTTACTCCTCTTGTACGGGAAATACAGCGACTGCACAGACGTCTATACTGATGGCTCAACTACATCAACCAGTTCCGGTGACGCTGCAGTTATAGCAACAAGGGGAATAACCCAACGGTTCAAGACTTCCCATATCACTACGCCTACAGCTGCAGAGCTCGCTGCTCTCCGCGTACGCTTCATGTGATCAATACAGAGAGCCCTGGAAAATGGGCAGTCTTCTGCGATTCAAGGCCAGCCTTACAATGTATACAGTCGTTTCCCCGACATGGAACCCACGATCAATTGACCTGCGAAATCATGGAACTTATCCATCACGTGAGAGAAAAAGGTCTTTATATCTTTTTTGAATGCATACCAGGCCATTGCGGTATCATTGGGAAGATGACGAAGAGGCAATTCTGAAGTCAAACCAAGAAGGCCGTTACATCCGCATTCCTCTCTCGAGGCCATACGCTGCGACACAACTTCGCATTCTAGCACGTACACTCTCGTTAGCTGAGCGGAATACCGCACATCTATAGAATACCGCACATCTATAGAATACCACACAGGAGCACCAGACTGCACAGACAAAACTATTCGCTGCAACTTGGACCTCCGGCCGGACTGCACCGTCGGGAAGCGTCTCTTCTGTGTCGGCTGCAGTTGGGAGTTGCTTTCACGAAAGCTTATGCAGCAGTATTTGGAATGGCTGACAGTACTGCTTGGGATGTCTGCGGCTGCGACGAGAACACTGACCACCTATTGTACCACTGTCAGTTTGAAGCACAAAGACAATCTATGTCCGACGCATTCAGCAAACTAGATGATCGTCTTCTGAGTGAACAGACAATACTAGAACACAGTCCCCACCGATCATCGGCTCAGAAGCAGGTAAAGGCACTGCTTTCTGAGAACGTCTGGCTTGTGCTAGCGCCTGACTCTGTAGTGCTGTCCGTGCACGTTCTCGACCCCCCCCTCTCTCTCTCTCCCTTCTTTCTAGTACCCTTCTCTCTTCCCCCAGCGTAGGGTAGCCAACCGGACTCTTGACTGGTTAAAATTCCTGCCTTTCTTTTATTTCTCTCTCTCTGTGTTCCTTCAATGTACATGTGAAGACAACCAGTTTATGATCTGCCAGGCCCATTTCTACGAACACTGCATATTCTGCAATACTTGTTCTCACAAGGAAAAGGCGTAAGATTCTAGTGCTCTCGCTAGGCAAGCTGGCTCATGAAAGACTTGATGCAAATCCCGCGTTAACTGAATGCATAAAGCATATTTATAAAGTAAACAGTATATCGGGTTTTGGGACCTGTGAATCTGCAGTAAGTTGATATCACGTGCAAATATCTTGCCGTGAGGGTTTTTTGCGGACAAGTAATTAAAAAGTGCTGATAAACTTGTATGGAAGATGACGATGCACTATATATAGGACGCCTATGATAATCACGTGATGCCGAAAAGTACCAGAGCCCACTTTCGTGATTTCTATTTTAGGATGTGTGTGGTATGTGCGTGTGCGTGCCTGGATGCATGTATGTGTGTGTGCGTGCGCGCTTTTTTTGGTTTATTTGGCATTTAGTTACTTGAACACTTACTTGCATATTACTAAATCACTAATTTTAAGAGCAGCAATTACTGCGGCCTGGTGTACTCTCGCAGCGAAGAAACTCCCTCGGAGAGCCCCGGGCAGGGTCCCTACACCCCGCCACAGCGCAACCAAGGCGACCAATCACAATCCTCTTCGACCAGAACCAACACAAAACTACCAAGACAGCGGTGAGACTTTCGACAAAGTATGATGAATTATGGGTGTCAAGAAAGCAAACATATACAAAAGCTTCACGAGGTAGCCGTGAAGAATTCACCGAACAGTTTGGGAAAAACATCAGACGGGCTTCGGGGTCAACGGCACAGCACACGGCTGCTCCCACTCCCGCCCAGATTCCACGAACTTGCCTCCCCGCTCGTGCGAGGAAAGACGTCTCGAAAGAAAAGCGTGGAAAAAAAGGAACACAGACAGCTACGCGACTACACAATGGCTACACCCATCCCTGTGGGGTCTGTAGGTCGCGGGATCGAATCCTGGCCGCGGCGGCCGCATTTAGATGGAGGCGAAATGCAAAAACGCCCCTGTGCTTGCGTTGTAGTGCACGTTAAAGAACCCCAGGTGGTCAAAATTAATCCGGAGCCCTCCACTACGACGTGCTCATAATCAGAACTGGTTTTGGCACGTAAAATCCCAGAAAGAAGAAGTTCCGCCGCCCTCACTCAATGGCTACCTTGACTACACTCTAAATCGAAGCTAATAGATGCACCATTCTTCACATAGTTAATGTCACCATTCTTATGGAATAATGTTACGTTGGCATTGTTCAAAACCTCTGGTAGACTTGAAGTCATTAGGCACTGCTTATAAAGATACGCAACCCTCTATAATAGAAAATGTTTGCCCTTCGTCTCTGCGTCGTGCACAGTACTGAGTCTGTACATAGTATTCGGTCTCTTTCAGTTCGTGTTTCCCCGTTTGGGCCTTTTTGAGGTCCACTTCCCGCTAGTTTCTTTTCAGAGAGAAAAGGTATTCATTATACGCAAGCAATTACTTCAACAAGATATCTCCTTTACATTTTCTAGAGTCGATGCCATAGTTCCCAATTGTCTGTTCTCCAGCTTGCTTTTCCCCACTTTCGTATTAAAGTCGCTCATGGATATTCGTTCTTATTACAAGCTAGACGTCCTCATAGAACCTTTATATTTCATCATCGTGACTAAAAATTGGTGTATAAACCTCTTCTATGCATCGTATTCAGCATTATTTCGAAACTGCTGCGTTGTAGTTGATGATGTAGAATCTACCGATGTTCCCCGCTTGTGTATATATGCTGCAACAAATCTTACGCGTTTGTACACTGTTTGTATATTGTAAGAAGTCCTACCGCGTATTCTCTTTTATCTAGAACGACTACGTAGCAGAAGATGTCACCATTAGGCAACAATGTGCCTCACTGCAGTCCTAGAAGTTCTAACCTCGCTAACCCCTGTGACATCCTATTGTGATGTCTATAACACAATTCTCCAAAAGGATTTTCTAAATATGCTTCACTCGTTATATCGAACGTTGTCATGGCCAGGTTCATGTGGCAGCCTGTCCGAATCCTCAGACTCATCCTCTGCCACGCAGCAGGTCCTACCACCACCTTTGTGAGGTGCTCCACAGCCACTGGTAACTGAGACCCAAGGGTGAATTGCAAACATCAGGAGGGCGATGGTGGCCAGTTATTATGCCGTGGTGGCTGATTTATGTTCTCGCCAACTAGTCTCTTTTATTGCAATAGCAATTATATGAATAGTCCAAGCGGATTTCTGCCATCGGCGTCGTCGTCGCCATCGCCGTGAGGTTCCGTATAAAGTCCACGGGCGATAAAATCGTCGCCATGCGCTGTATGCTGTATGTGCGCGTGAAAGCACGCGAGGGACGCGCGCTTTCACGGGGAGTGAACGCACGGTGGAGAGCAAACGTGACGTCTTCCGTTGCGCGAAAGGCCGTATAGGGATGGGAGGGAGGGAGGGGGGGGGGCGACATTGTGCTGCGGTACCAAACGCGTACCTTGCGACCGGGCGCAAGGGGAACTGGAATCTCGCAGGCGAAAGGAGGAAAGCTGGAAGGCAGCGCGGGAGGGAGGGAGTGTGGCTTCTGCTCTGCGAGCAGCTGCGTACTTGTACTTTACGCGGTGGCGGGCGGTCGTGCGCACCATATCTTGAAAGCGATCTACAACACGGCTCCTACATTGCGCTGTGCTTTCGCCGCTCAGTTTCCGTTGAAGCAATAGTGAGCACGAACCTTCGCTCCGTTGCGGCTGGCGGGCTTGCTCACGCCAGCGTTTTGACAGCGGCTGCGTACGGTCATCGAGTGTGATCTATCATGTTTGCTTGTGGGCGCTGACATCGTGCTTGTTAATTCAGTTAGTTAGCGAATGTGTCCAAGTTTACACAGCCGATAAAACTACTATCCTTACTCCCTATAACTCCCTACTAATTGGCTATCGCATTGATGCTTCGCCTGTCGGGCGAAACTGCGACTTTCGCTTGTGCCATGGCCTGCAGCAAATATCGGTTGCCGCTATATATATATATATATATATATATATATATATATATATATATATATATATATATAGCGGCTATCGTCATCTTCATCGGCCGCATGTTATTTATGGCGCGCTCAGGTGCATGTGCCGCGTTCCTCGTGCTGCGTGCTGCGAGGTTAGAAAAATAGAAGAATACAATATAGCTTCTGCTCCTCACATCGGCCTGAACGGTTCCTTGTTCTTTCGCTCGCAACCCTAGCAATTCCGGACATGGCCTTTAGTTCACAGCTTTTACACCACGTGGCGTACAGACCTTTAAGATTCGAAATTCGCGCGATGACGCACGAAGTATACTGGACGAAAACAGAATGCACGTAATAACCATAAACGAAATAAAAAAACAGGACCAAGCCAACAGCTTTGAGCCTTTGACTGTCGAGCATGGCCAAGTGCGAATCGGGAATGGCTGATCTGATAACCACCGCACGTATAAGCCGAGCGGCCAGCTAGTCGACCATAGAGTAACATACGGATTACAAGAGTGGCCACTCCAGCCTAAAAGCGGCCGAGCTACGCAGCTTCATGCCGCCCGCTAGATGACAATACAACACTCCCTGTCTACAAGGGAACGCGCGTACTAGTTATCTACTGTAGTAACCTTTCTAGTGCACTATACGTCTACTTGTCTATGCGGGTGTAGACGTAGACGTTATCAACGGGATCAGCCGGCCGTGAGCGGTGGATGATAAGACTAGTATATAAAATAAAGCATAACGCATCGCTACAAAATATCGGCCATGTTGTGACTAAAGCCCCTATATAGGGACTTTAGGTGTGACCAGGAAAAGCGACGCTACAAAATATGTGCGATGACATCTGCGTGGTCTTTGCTGGGTTCGTCTGCCAGAACGTCTGTCTGCTTGGCTGCTGCATGGTAAAAAGGCCTTCGTTACGTTCTTTTTTCCCTTCATTACTTTCCAAATTGCTTATGTATTTGTCACTTCAACCGTAAGTTGACATTTGTCGCATTGTGCTGTTCGGCGCAGAGAGCTTCTTTGTGTTCTTCACTTCGCGCATGATGTTCGTGGATTGCTTCACATTATGTAAGAAACAGCAATTTGGGATGCTGCGCAGCACGCTTGCGAGAAAACCGTTTCTTGGAGCGATAAAGTGAGTCGGCACACGCCGGTATACGTAGTCTGAATTCAATGCACGAGTGTGCAATTGTGTGAAAGAATGCAGTTATGCTTAGGATCATTATTCGTGGCGTGCGCAGATTGCTTGAAGCCTTTGTTACGAGCGCAATTAGAGAGAACTTGTTATTGAGAAGAGTGTTTGTAAGCTGTGGCTATGATGCCCAGGTGAAAATATTGCTACTGGTTTCCAAGTGGTACTATTGGTTTTCAAGTGGTACTACTGGTTTCCAAGTGGTCTGATGTGGTATGTATTCTAAATAAACACTCCTGCCTCAGAGCGCATGCATGGCACCGAAGGTTCATTTTTTTTTTTTTTTAGCTGGGAGAATTGCACGTGACGCTTTTCTCGAAAGGAAGATCTGAAGTGCGTAGGCGAAAATTTGTGTGAAAGCGCGAGAGAAGACATAACCAATACTTTTTTTTTCAGGTCACGCCGTCCGTAGTCAAGTACTACGGGAATTGCTGCTGTGTTGCGTGGTGCAGTAATAACGGCAGGACAGGGAGAGAGCGTGGTTGGGTGACAACTGCAGTGAGCAGCTTTCATTCCTTGTTTGCTATGCAGCCCGAAACTACCACTTAATAAGAAAGGTTAGGCTTCAAAGGACGACCGTTGTTTTCCTCTTTTATGCTAATGTTGTCTTCAGCAGTTTTACTGTTCTGTGCGTTTTTTCATAATATCGCATGTTTATTCCTTTTGTGAAATTTATTCTCGACATACGGCACCTGTATTGGCTTGTCCTGCACTTTGCAGTGCAACCATCTTTCTGTGCTTGCGTTCATAGAACGTTGCGAAAAAAAAGTGTGCATGTGCTTACTGAGAATATGACTTGAAAATAAAATGTTTCGTCTCTTGCAACACTTGTCATGTTTATTTAAAATATCTGCATAAACACGCAGTGTCATCGTGTGCTTGCTGCTCTGGCGGTACAGCTTAGACGAAGCTACTCGATGCATGCAAGCAACGCGTTAAAAAAAATGTCAGAGTTTCGCCCTAAGGGCGAAGCAATGAATGCGATAGCAACACAGCAATGTCATACGAAGTCAGGTGAGCGGCTTTGGTAGCAATACTAATTGTAGTAAACATGAGCTGATTAAGTAAGCAGGTGTGCTGCGGCGTAAGTAGACCGACATGAAGAGAGACTCGATGACCACGAGAAGGCGCGTGTGAAACGGTGGTGTTGATGAGAAGCGCTGCCCGTGGGCAGCGCGTGTGAAGGGACACACCTGTAGCGCTGCACTGCCGATCCGGGCAGCATTGCATGTATAGCATGCGTTGGAAAATGTGGCCCGACTATTACTAACTGTGGTGTGAGCGCGCACAAACAAACATAAATAGATCACACTGAATGACTGCAGACAACGACGGTCAAAACGCTGGCAGCAAGCGCATATACTCCGCAGCGGGCGAAGGTACGTGCGGTCTATCGCTTCAACGGAAACTGAGCGGCGAATGCACAGCGCATAAAGGACAGAGCCGTGTGGAGATAAGAGACGGTGCGAGCGAGCGACGAGCGCGGTTGTTGGCAGAGTAGAAATGCCCCCCCCCCCCCCCCCGCTCCCTCCAGCGCTCGCTTCCCGCTTCCTCGCTTGCGCGTGGACGATTGAGTGCGTTCGCTCTCCGTGACAGCGTGCGTCCCCGCACGCTTCCGCTCGGGCATACGGCGCGCGGCGAAGATTTTTTCTATACGGAACCTCACGGCGACGGCGACGGCGACGATGACGGCGACGGCGACGATGACGGCGACGACGACGGCGACGCCGACGGCAGAAATCCGGTGGAAGTGTCCATATAATTGCTATCGCAATAAAAAATCAAAATATTGCCTCCGGGTCAAGCACTCGCACGGAAGTGATCTTGGAGGCCGTGTAATTTTTCTAATCACCAGAAGATAGCCTTCGAGATTAGCTTTCCTGCTGTCCCAATCTCTGAGTCTGTGTGGATTCCACACACCCGCTAGGTGCGCTGTTAACCAAAATCGGCCGCAGGGGCCTATGGAAGTGTCCTCTCTTATCCTTGCATATTGTCACGAGCCTCGAGAAGTAGTCCTGAAGGTTTAATAACCGTAGAGCAGCTGGCTCTTGTAACTACCGTCGGGGCTGGCTCGAGCAGGGAAGGGGGCGCGCGGTCTTCTTTGTGCTCTTGGGCTCGACCCACTCTTGCCCTCGACCCACTACCTACAGGTGACAATATCCCCCCTTCCGAACAAAAGCATCGCCTCGATGTTAAAAAAAAAATAGGCGTAGAAGACAAAGAAGAAGAAGGAAGGCAAAGCGAAAGTAGACAAAAGAAAAGTAAACGTCACGCCGACACAGTCAATGATCGAAGAAACAAGCTCCCGAAGAGAAATGAAAAGTAGAAACAAAGAAGGGAATGAGAGAAAAAAAAACGAAAACAAAAAAAAAGTTACGGACGCGCAATGTACGGCTTCATGCGCACAACATGAACTATGTCTGAGCTCGGTTGTCGTTGTGTCCTACTCCGTGTCTGCGATGTCGTGTCCGGAACAACTTCGTAGTTTACGTCACTGACGCGGCGGAGCACTTTATACGGACCGAAATACCGGCTCAGCAGCTTTTCACAGAGGCCACGACGGCGAACGGGTATCCACACCCAAACTTGCTCCCCGGGGTTGTAGGACACGTCCCTGTGGCGGATGTTGTAGCGTCGTGCGTCTGCCTGCTGCTGCTGGCCGATATGCAGCCGCGCGAGCTGCCGAGCTTCCTCAGCACGCTCTGCAAATTCCTCGGCGTCAGTTGTCAAGAGGTCAGCGTCTTGACACGGCAGCATAGCGTCCAGCATCGTCTGGACTTCGCGACCGTAGAGAAGGCGAAAGGTCGTGAAGCGCGTCGTCTCTTGCACGGCGGTGTTATACGCGAAGTTCACGTAAGGCAAGATCCGATCCGATGTTTTGCGTTGGACGTCGATGTACATTGGGAGCATGTCTGGGACCGTTTTATTCAGTCGCTCGGTAAGTCCGTTGGACTGCGGATGGCATGCGGTCGTCTTGCGATGCCTGGTGTTGCTTAATTCAACAACTTCGTCCATAAGCTGCGCTGTGAATGCTGTCCCTCTGTCTGTTATTACAGTGGAGGGAGCACCGTGACGCAAGACGATGTGGCGCATGAAGAATTGCGCTACCTCTGAGGCCGTGGCTCGTGGGATCGCCTGCGTTTCAGCATAGCGTGTTAAATAATGAGTCACGACGATCACCCAATTTGTTGCCGTTGGCAGACAGAGGAAACGGTCCGAGAATGTTCATGCCGACTTGGTCGAAAGGCGTGTGAGGTGCTTCAATTGGCTGAAGTAAGCCAGCCGGCTTAACGGATGGTATCTTGCGGCGCTGGAATTCACGACAGCCTTTAACGTACTGTTTGACGTTTGCCGAAAGCCCGGGCCAATAGTATATTTCGCTTACTCTAGCGAGTGTTCGTGAAAAGCCTAAATGACCAGATGTCGGTTCATCATGGCAAACGAAGAGGACGTCATCGCACATGTCCCTTGGAACCACCAGGAGGTCAGCACGGCTGGTCGAACGAGCACGTTGTCTCTCGGACAGAAGGACGTCAGCGAGCGAGACAGATGGCGTGGTATAGTTGTGTCGCGACCCTCTAAATGATCGATGATCGGTTGAATCTCAGCGTCGTCACGCTGCCGTGTGCTCAAGTCCGACGAACTAATGGCGCCCAGGAAGCCGTCATCATCCTTTGTTTCCGGACTGGCAGGATCAATGGGTGCGCGGGACAGCGTGTCGCGTCCTCGTGCTTACGGCCAGACTTATAAACGATGGTGATGTCAAGGGCGCGATCTTGTACGCGTTCCAAAATGGAACGGAGGCGGTCCGTTCCATCGAGCCGCACACGATTGGTCAATTTGAACCGTGACGAACGCCATGACCTCAATTGTGACGTGAGCCGTGACGTCTTGCTGCTATCAATCATTCCGTGTCGTTTGCTAACGGACGAACGCAACGAAACGGCTGCCGAGTTCGTCCGTTTCGATAGAACGGATTAGAACGGCTACCAGACGGCTTCGATTGAATTAAAACGTAAGCGCTTGGGAGAGTTAGTCTCTTTCGTATCCGGTTCAATCCAAACCGGCAATCCCAACAATTGGAGAAAATGGCATTTTCTTTCTCTGCCGTGTCATTTCGTGTCGCCTGTGCGGCTGCTGCAGTCGGGCAGAGACGACGACCCGAGGTAGATGATGCATTTTAAGAGTTGATGGAGGAAGAGTTCCGGCAGCATTTTCGTCTGTCCAAACGAACAGTGCGTAGCTTGTGCGACGAGCTTGACCCCATCATTGGATGCCAGCGAGCCAGTGGCCTTTCCACAGAAAGGAAGGTGTTGTGCGCGCTGCGATTCTTCGGCACCGGAAGCTTCCGGAGGAGCATTGGTCGCGAGGAGCAAATAGGCATGGCGCAGTCGGCCGTGAGCAACACCATCCACGAGGTGACGGAGGCCATCATTTCCGTGTCTGCCCGGAGAAAGTTGGTGGACTTTTCATTGACACCGGCTGCCAAGGATGAGGCAAATGCGGCGTTTGCGCTACGCGGTGCCATTCCAGGCGTGCTAGCGTACGTCGACGGCACGTTGATCGCCATTATGAAGCCAGAGGGACTCAGCCCGGCCGACACGGCGAGCTTCATGTCGAGGAAGGGTTATTACGCCCAAAACGTCATGGTCGTAAGTACCGTTGGAATGTTTTACTTCAAATTGTAGCTGCCATTTTTACTCGCCCTTAGTAGCAATTGTTCAGTTTAATGCCCAAGCTGGCATAACTAGTAATGTAACGGTTAAAATAGGACATGCGGGGAACTGTGTACGAGCTCGTTGAAGTCTGACATGTCGGCGGTAATGATGAGTGCCATGTGTTTCTGTGCATGAGCCGTTTGCCGTTCCAAAATTGTGTTTTAGTTCTGGCGTGCATACACAATGGAGTTGTGCATTTTGGAGGTATTAAGGAACATGGGCAGCAGTCTAGCAAAAATCGATACACTATAGGGAAGGTACGATGGAAGCATTTTGAACAGGGAATAAGTACTTACAACCATTGCATGGGCAGGATTTGGCGTGTATGGGTGTTCTTGCGCAATATCGTGCCCCAAGTTTTCATTTAGCGATCATTTAGTGCACACCATAGGCGTGCGCACAAAGGGGGGGGGGGGGGCGCATTGCCCCCCCCCCCCCCCAAATGCAAGACCCTGTGCACGCCTATGACTGAAACAGTGTAGCTGCTTGTACCAGCGTAAATGTATGTATTGTTTTCTTCATATGAATGGCAAAAGGGGATGTAGAGCATATCTGCAGCGCTATTTTGTGTTGCTCATTGCAGGTGTGCAACTCGGAACTTTGCATCCTTGTTGTGGAACCCCGGCTCCCTGGTTCCGGCCACGACTCTTGTGTGTGGCAGCATAATCGACTGTGTGCGCGCCTAGCCGCACAACTGCAGCCAGGCGAGTATATGCTTGGTAAGTATTCGTAATGTGTACACCTAACTAGGGCAGAGCACTTTGGTTGGTAACAACTTTATTGATGGTCACAGGAATGGTGAGCTTTCATAACACATACATAATTTATTTATACAAATTGCAGTGCTCCTAGGCTATCACAGGGCTGTGTTTGTACAGTGGAAAATACATTAAAGAATTTGTATACACATCAAGTACCCCTCCATACGGATGGTCAATGTTTCCAAATCAAAACATCCGACAGATTATGATAATTTAAACACAAACGAAGTAAAGTTATACAAAGAATCCTTTAAAAAGAATGCCACAGCCGTGGACTCCGAAACAATAGTACCCTCTTCACTGTGCAAGAGTCTCCAAGGCTGCCACTTATTTACAGTAGTACTCGTGAAGCAGTCTTAAGGCAATGTGTCATGCCCCTTTATCTGTGAAGAACTGCATTTGCTGCTGCGCCCAAGCTAGCATTGTTCTCTGCCATATGCACGTCACAAAATGCTTCTTTCCTCGTGAAACATTAGAAATGCGATGTTACAACAGCTTTTATGCGTTGTGTGCATCCTATGACATGCCACTTGCTGTGCATGTAGATGCAGCAATTGTTACTTTCTACTCAGGTCAATACACCGAACATCTCTTTGTTTTACCATAGTTTGTGGTTACAGTAATGAGTAATTGGCACTAAGTACTTCTTTCCTAGTGTAACATGAAACATGACAGCAACGTGAAAGTGCAGCCTTTTCTTTAAATATCACATGAAATATGAAATGGAACCATCCCTTAACCCATCATAGTTATGACAGACTTGATGGAAGCAGTACCTGTGATCGGCACTCTGTGCTCACCATCAGGAAAAGGTTTGCATTATTTTCATAAAACGCACCAGAATGATCGCAACCGCCGCATCCTGTGCATTCGGGCGCTCGGTGTACATCGGTAGGAACGAGGCAATATGCTTGCTAGCCACCTCTTGTGCTAGGTGTATGAAAACTTCTGTGCAAGCATGAATACGCAGATGAGGCAAGCAAGTAAAGCGTAATGAATGCGGATTCAAACACACAAAAAAATCTATCGCTGAGTGTTGTGACATTACACTCGTCACATCATGTCCAAATCGGTAGACGTAAATTAACGTAAAAGCACAAAAAAATACAAAGGTCAACTTTATCACACGCTATGATGACAAGTACATCATGAACCTTGTACATACAGCACGCTACACGTAGCAAAGCATGTGAGAACATTGCAACATCAGCATCACACAATTTGTTTTCACCACTACACATAAAACTTGCAGTTACATTTAAGTGACCTTGCAAGAAAGTATGACTTTGACAGGTACGTCCGTTCCCTTGTCAGTGTTATGAGTCACTGACTAGAAGCATTCATTTCTCGGCAGCAATTGTAGTGCGATGCAAAAAAAAACAAAAACAAAAAAACAGGTGAATCATAATTGTAGAAAGGTGAGTGCACTTGCCAGCTGTGATGGAACATAAATGACATACAACATGAATGTAAAACATGAATCTCGCAGCATCCAGAACGTGTCACACGTGACACGTATTCTTGCATTGACGCACTTGGAACGAAAACTAGAGGAAACCAATCACCGGCGTGGTGCAATGATGATGGCCATTTTCATTTGTGAAACTATGCAACTTAAAGAGTGACTAGTTTGGTGCTCTGAAAAAAAAGACCACATTGTAGTTGTTGCACCTTAGCCTCACTGTGCTGAAATGAAAATATCACAGTGCAAACACTATGCGGTAACGCTTCATAATGAGTGCAGTAAGCCACAAAACATAGTGAAGCAATATAAATACCACAGCACAAAAACAGCAAGCGACAACTACTTGTTATGATTCCAGTGTGAATGACTAGGCGTCTTCGAAATCTGTAAATAAAAGAAAGCACGCTGGCGTTGCAGCTGGATTAGCATAAATATAAAGAGGAAAATACAATACAAAAATGGGTGCACGCATTACGCCTTTTGTACAAAAAATCCTCCTGTGTTATTCATACAAGGCAACAATAAAACTTAAACACTAAAACTCAAGTGAAGCAACAATAAGTGCATAAAATGAAAGTGAAGTTATAAAGCTCAAAGAACAATAAATAAGATAAACTGAACTCATAAAACGCAAATCACAATAAATGAATAAAATGGAATTGAAAAGGTGAAAATAAACAAATTATTTCCTCCTTTCTTGTTGCAGGTGCCCAGCTACGACTAGTGCCAGGGAGCGCACCTTCTCCAGGATGCCCTCCTGAGCCGCTGCCGTCCTCTCTGCCGCGAAAGCGAGCCGGGTGGTGGATTGTTCGATCCTCCACAGCACCTGAAATGAATAATTGTGGTGGAATTGTTCGCATGAGTTGGTGATTATTTGCAGCCAGCTCATCGCTGGAAGCTGTTGTCGTCAAGAATTGCAATGTGCACAACAATTGGCCACCTCCCTCACTGTAGCCACTGTGGTGTCTATCCTCCCAACACATCACATATCCTATGGCAATGCCATCCAAAACTACCCCCCTCCCTTACCCAAACCTTCATCCCTCCCATCTAGCCCTTCCACCGAGTGACTGACCGTAGCAACCACCCTTCACGACCAACGATTCCTTGCGGACTTATTGGCCTAGCGCTGAAGCACGCCGCAAGCGACGCCCTGGACTGAGGGCATCGATGGATGTTTTTATTGCAGAATAAAAAAAGTTATTTCTCTCTCTCTCTCTCTATCGAAGAGCCACTGGCCTGATGGCATCCTTTGGCAGTGTCACGCGTCATGTACAAGCTATGCCCTCTTCGTTTGGACAGACAAGGACCTGTTGGATCTACTTTTCCGTCATCTACTCAAATGCATCTCTTACCACCAAACAACCCTTTTCAGGGCCAACCAACCTTTTTCCCGGCTGTTGATCGTTCGCAAGATACGATACCGAGTCCTCAATACAACGCATATTCTTTATTTACATCAAAAGTTGGTTTGTTTTCCAGATTCATGATTCACTTATAACAGAACATAAATAATATTTATGTCCTTCACGTAAAATGACACCAAAGGATCTACTAACCTGAAGCTTCCTACGCTATTTTTCTGTTCACCAACAGTGTCGCGTTCCGCTAAAGGTACCACTTACAGATAATGGCAAACTCAAAGTCGGCACCGTTCAGGAACGCATGATATTACGCCGGCAGTGTGCTTACCTCTTGGTAGGGGAGGTCGGTGAGGCCACGGAAGCGGACCGTGCCCGTCAGCTGGAGCACTCGGCCCCAGAAGCCGGGTGCGCGACCCCCTCCAGTGCTTCTGAAAATACACGCCAATGTCGAAGGACAAATCGCCCAGACCATTCGACGGTCACTCACCTTTGCTCTTGGGCTATAGCGGTAGCATCGCGGCGGGCCTGTAGACCTGCTGCTTCCTCCACCAGTCCTGCCACTGGTCGACTGTTTTCACAACGGGCCCTTCCGCGTTCAGCACGTAGACCAGCTGCTGCCACAGCCGTCGCCGGTCAACAAGGGTGAAGTCCGGCCCCAGCTCGCTGGATCTTAAAGCCAACTGGAGATACTGCTCCATAAAACCGAGGACCGTCTCCCGCTGGCCCTCGGAAACGCGCGGTCCCTTAACGGGTGCAGAAGCTGGCACGTTTTCCTACATGGCTCTCCGCACGCAACGGCTCGACTGAACCAAGCGCTTCAAAACTCGCGCCGTTTGAATTTCAATAGTGATGGAGACATACATAAAAGCATTACTTGAAACGGGGTAGTGGCTAGCGCCACCACTAAACGTTTCGCAAAACTGCGACACCACCTAGCGCCATTTCAAGAAATTAACCGCAATAATTTGTTTAAGTCGTTCCGCATTCCAAACTAAATCTTTGAAAAGCAACACCAACACATTTTGCTACTCAGTCATAATAGTCAAATATTTCTCAACATGTTAGAAACGCTTCTAAGTATGTTATATGGTCCCCAAGCAGACGTCAAAAGCGTGACGCAGGCGTCCACTTCGCTCATTGGCTCTTTGCTTCCTCTCGTCTTCGCGAACATGGCGGACCGCCTACTTCATGACGTAAAGAACGGACCGCCTCCGTTCGATTTTGGAACGCGTACAAGATTGCGCCCCAAATTCCTGTAGCCGCAAGCTCCACCGCGCCAGTCGTCCTGAAGGGTCGCGCATGCTTTCCAACCAACAGAGGGCATGGTGGTCCGTCACTACTTTGAAGGGACGACCATAGAGATAGGGGCGAAACTTGATGATCGCCCACACGACCGCGAGGCACTCTTTCTCCGTAGTCGAATAATTAGCCTCGGCACGGGACAGGGAGCGGCTGGCATACGCTATAACTCTTTCCACTCCATCTTGGAGCTGGACGAGCACTGTGCCAAGGCCAATGCTACTGGCGTCGGTATGCACTTCAGTATCAGCGTCATCGTCAAAATGTGCAAGAACGGGTGCTGACTGCAGGCGCTGTCGTAATTCAGCAAAAGATGCCTGCTGCTCAATATGCCACACAAATGGCGTATCGTCCCTTGTAAGGTGAGTCAGGGGTTCCGCTATCTTCGAGAAGCCTTTAATAAACCGGCGATAGTAGGCGCATAAGCCCAGGAAGCGCCGGACGGCCTTCTTATCGGCATGAGCTGGAAACGCGGCCACAGCGTCAAGCTTGTCTGGATCGGGTCGGACCCCTTTGGCACTTACTACATGCCCGAGGAACTTGAGCTCTTCATAACCAAAGTGGCACTTTTCAGGCTTAAGTGTGAGATCTGCCGATCGGATGGCTTCTAGCACACTCCGTAGGCGGTGAAGATGCTGCTTGAACGTTTTAGAGAAGATGACCACATCATCCAGGTACACAAGACAGGCCTGAAGTCCAGTAAGGACAGTGTCCATCATTCGCTGGAAAGTAGCCGGGGCTGAACACAAGTCAAAAGGAAGCATTCGAAATTCAGAGACCATCTGGAGTCACAAAGGCTGTTTTCTCGCGGTCGCGTTCGTCTACCTCGATTTGCCAGTACCCGCTTTTTAAATCGAGAGAAGAAAAATATTGGGCACGCCGTAGTCTATCTAACGAGCCGTCGATACGCGGCAGCGGGTACACGTCCTTTTTAGCCGCGTTGTTGAGCTTGCGGTAGTCGACACAGAAGCGTAGCGTTCCGTCTTTCTTTTTGACAGTAACGACCGGAGACGACCACGGGCTGTTGGAAGGTTCGATGACGCCATCGTCAAGCATCTCCCAGACTTGCGTACGTATGGCTTCACGTTCTTTTGCCGACACGCGGTAAGGCTGCTGGTGTATCGGGCGTGCGTCTTCGTACGTGATGATCCTGTGTTTAGTGATGGAAGTCAGGCGTACCTTAGAAGAATGTGCGAAGCAGGTCCTGAATTCAAGCAAGAGCTTGCGCAGTGCTGTCTGGCTATCGGTGGACAGTTCAGAATTGATGTCGAGATGGCCCAGAAACGTGTCTGCTGTCTCTACTACTTCTGATGTGAAACAGTTGTTAACGTTTGCTACTGCGTCTGCAAACGCTAACGACGTGCCGCGGAACAGGTGTCGGTGCTCGTAGCTAAAGTAGGTAACAAGCAATTGCGAATGACCAGCACGAATCTGTATAACACTTCGAGCCACACAAACACCTTGCTTCAGTAGGTGCTCCAAGTTACTTTCGGCCACCGCTTCGCCATCGCGTAAGCCACAGCATGTGAATTCGACAAGGAGATTGGCTCGTGGAGGAAGCGTTACACTGTCTGCAAAAACACTAAGTACGTCGTCGCGCCGTTGGCCGTCTTGCACGTCGGTTGCTCGTTCGGCAGAGAAAGTGATAAGACGCTCTTGCAGATCGATAATCGCGCCGTACTCCTGCAGGAAGTCAACCCCAAGAATAACGTCGCGGGAGCATTCGCGTAAGACAAGGCAGCTCGCTACGAATGTAGATCCTTGAATCTCAACTCTAGTCTTGCAGGCGTCCAGTGGAGTAACGACGTGGCCGCCAGCCGTCCGAATCTGCGAGTTATGCCAGGGCGTGATCACCTTCTTCAGCTGCGTTGCTATTCTCCCGCTTAGTATCGTGTAGTCTGCGCCGATGTCCACTAAAGCACTAACGGCATAACTGTCAATAGTCACTTGTATATCGAGCGAAAGCCGGTCGTCCCTTTCAGCTGCAGGTGATGGCGGATCGGTATCTTTCCGTAACTGCGTCCGTCGAAGGTCTTCAGCGCTTCGACCGTCAGCGACCTCGCCCCCGAAGATCACCTCAGTCAGTTTTCCCGGCGGGGACTGGTCGACCGCTCGGGAGAATAGCGCTGGGGCGGAGGTGAACATCGTCTCGGAGACGGCGATCGCGACTGCCGCCTGGCAGGCGGTGGCAAGCACTGCTCAGAGAGGTAGTCCTGAATCTCCCGGGGTCGCTGGCCGTATCGGGACGGCGGCGAGTATACGGAAAAGCCCCGAATCCGAAGGCGCCGGTATGGGCACTGGTGGTACAAGTGGTCAGCTTCACCGCAGTGGAAGCACAGAGGCCGACGATCGGGTGTGCGCCAAACATCCCACTTCCGAGGGGGCGGGTGTCTGTCGTCGACGTAGTGAACCGCTTGCTCCGAACGATGGGCAAATAGAGTGGCATGAACAACCGACGGCGGTGTATACCCAGCGTCGCAGTACGATATCGGCTGCGCCGACTGAACTGACACCGTAGGAGGAGCACGAACGAACAGCGGCGGAGAGGGTGCAGGGCGCTTCAGAGCTTCCGCATAGGTCACACGGGGATATTCAGGAGGTACTGCCGCAGCTTAGCAGGAGGCAAGGTGTCTCGGAGAGCCTGGTGCAGTTCGTCCTTGATAATGCTCGCTATGGAGCTTACCGAAGGGTGCGGTGTTACGGCGGCCTTTTGCAACTCTTCACGCACTACAGAGCGGATGAGTTCTCGGAGACAGTCACCGTTGCTTCCTATGGCCGTGAAAATGTCAGCAGCAGACATGCTGTTCGCTTGCTGCTCATACAGGTTCGAGCGATGCAGAAGCATTTTTTCCATGGTCACGGCCTCGGACAAGAACTCCGCGACCGTCTTCGGAGGGCTCCGTACGAGGCCAGCGAAGAGTTGCTCCTTGACCCCGCGCATCAGAAGACGTAACTTCCTTTCCTCCGTCATTCTTGGATCTGCTCGTCGGAAGAGGTGCGTCATGTCTTCGACGTACGTGGTCACAGTTTCGTTTGGCAACTGGACGCGGGCCTGAATCGCACGTTCCACTCGTTCATGGCGATCAGCACTGGTGTATGTCTCCAAAAGCTGTCGACAAAACTCGCGCCACGACGACAGTTGCTCCTCGCGGTTCTGAAACCACGTACGCGCGCCATCCTCCAGGTAGAAGTAGACGTGTCTGAGTTTTTCCGTGTCGTTTCATTCATTCACGGAGGCCACGCGCTGGAAGTTGACCATCCAGTCTTCGAACACTGTGCCATGAAACGTCTTCGGGATCCGCGGGCTCTCAAGTGTGTACCGGTTAGACATCGTGCTTACCGTACCGGTTGGGGCGGTTTGAAGGGATGCGCTGGTCATACCGGTTGATGTGGTGGAATCTGTAGCGTCGACGACTTCTGGGGACAGTCCTCTGATCCTGCGGCTGGCCCGATGCACGGGAGTGTCGACAGGTACTGGATTCGTAGCGCGGATTCTTGGTGGGGTCTGCAACATCCGTGAGGACGCTTACCCCCCACCTCCACCAGTTTATCACGAGCCTCGAGAAGGAGTTCTGAAGGTTTAATAACCGTAGAGCAGCTGGCTCTTGGAAGACGCGACCGTCGGGGCTGGCTCGAGCAGGGAAGGGGGCGCGCGGTCCTCTTGGGCTCGACCCACTCTTGCCCTCGACCCACTCCTACAGGTGGCAATATGTTACTCTATGATTCGACTGTGAATCAACAGTTTTGCTGCTATTGCTAGGCCTTTAGAGGCTCAGTCCCGCTACGAGAAAGCGGGTGCTGAATCTCAAAAGGCTATGTGAGATCCAAATAAATAGTTATTCAGCTACCAGACACTGTTCACCAGTCTGTACTTAGCCCAGCTTCCAGGAGTAGAAGAGACACCTATGTTAACGCCAGAAACAGTAAGGATGCAAAACAGCCAAGCGCAGCTCAGCTAAAATTTCAGATATACAACCAAGATGTTTTTATTTCTCATCGTCATTGTCCTTTGTTTTGCTTATGTAAAGTTATCCGACACATTCGTTTCGTTTGCTGCGAGCTACCTATCCGCAATAGTTAATGATTTCTGGAAGCATGAAACAGCGCCACACATCTGCAAGCATTTCGCGGTGATTTGCAGTGGATCTACGTATTTGTGGCATTTTTACCTTTGCTAAAATAAATGTGCAAGTCCAACGACCGAGACAAGAGCTCCTTGCGTTTTCGGAAACCTGATGAAAAGGAATAAATTCCATTATCTGCGAGCCAAATGTGACAGCGAATTCACTTTTCGACTTTATAAAACGCATTTGATACTATTAACGGTCGGAGTAAGTGGTCGTTGGCACGCTCGTTGAGCGTCATAACTATGTAACTTCTACAACCTGTGCTGCCGCCCTCTAATTTCGTGTTCCATCTGCTGAAAATTGAGGTAGCATAAACATTTGTAACGCTAAAGCGTCGCACTCCCAGAACTGCATTGCTTTTCTGCCAGTCATCTGTAAAAGAAGCCGTGGCGCCATAGGAGCCGATCAACAAAGAGCGAATTAATCATAGCTATTTATTGATTTAGGTGCTCCAGTGTCTCCATTTCAAACTCGCATCCGTTTCGTTTCTTCTACTTCATCCATTTCAACTCTTGTTTGTCGTTTTTGCTGAGCAACAACCACTGACCATTTTCACGAGCATGTAAAAACGAAGATGACAACGATAATAATTAATACTACTACTACTGGCACTACTACGCCTACTACTACTATTATTACATTATTATTAATTAATTATTATAGAGGAAGTACAACAACAATGAAAGCTTTACATGAGATCCAACGCAGTGTTTTAGCGTAAGTGATGAGAATGTTCCTTTGCGATTATAGCAAAGTTTTCATGTGTTAAATCTGTCGATTTTATGCAGATTGACAGTGGAATCCACATTCTGTGGCTGACTTGGCTGACTTGATCGTGATTTTTTTTTTTTTTCATTTACCATAGACCACATCTACAATATGAAATTTCTTAGGTGAACTTGAGTGGAGTCTGGGCTTGGGCTTCCGTGTACTGGTGAGGGATAGTGTATACGCAGGGCCTCTCTTTTCCTCGCGCCACCAGCACCGCCGTTCGCCGAGCGTCGTGAGGCTGTGACAAGTGATATAAGTACTCGGCACAGAGATTACTCCGCACAGAGAAGCCAACCTGGCGGAAACAACGCCAGTATACCAGTTGCTTCTTGTGCCATCCGTATCGGCAAAGGCGCGTTCCCACCACGGCGTCAGGAAGCACTTCTGGCAGGAGCAGCGGTCTCACTCTATCGCGTGCACGGAAGCACTATACACGCTCACCCTCGTCGCCGCGCAGAAGCTATCTGCAGCATCTCTGAGCATAACGGGGTGCCGCGCACCGGGGCTGCGCAAATCGCAATGAAAGCGGCAAAGCAGTTTACTCAGTGCCGTACAGACGGACCGTTGTCGTCTACAGTAGTTATTAGTGCGAAAGCATTACATGCGCAGTGATTCAGAAAAGCCGGCGTCGTCCGCAACGAGTGGTACCAAAAATCAATGTCACGTCATCAGCGTCTTGAAATCAGTAGTAATACAGAAGATAGTAAATGGCATGACAACGTTAATTAGTAGTAATTGTGGGTAGTTATTGTGAATTAAGGTAAACTAAGGTGAATTACAATGAAGTGAATTAACGTTACAACAAGTTAGAGTAAGGTGATTAAGGTGGAGTAAAGTGAATTAAGGTGAAGTAAAGTAGATTAGAATGGATTAAATTGGATTAAGGTGGCTTAAAGTGGATCACAATATTAACTCGTGGCTACTTGGCGATGAGTTCTGAATGTTTGCGGTCTGGTGATTAATGAACGCAGAGAAAAGAAAGCGAAGAAAGGATCGCAAACAGGTTGTAATACTTAAGACGTCTTTACTGGTGATAACTAAGAGAAGTCATAATGCTTTCGCATTCAAATCACGTAAGGATACTTAAATGACAGTCATTTTTTTTGCGTATGGGCCGCCACAGGGCTATCGCTTTAAACCCCACCGCGCCTCAACCCGCCATATCAATCTTTGGAGTAAACCTTCTCTGTAATAGCGTTCATGATCCAACGTTAAAACCCGCCGCGTTTGGCTACGTCATAGTGCACAGCTATCGCTTTAAAACCAACCATCTTTTTAATCTTCGGCACCAACGTCCGTCACATTCAATTATCCTCGCGTTGCAACGGCAGCCCCCGCCACATCCGAGTTGCGCCCGTATACTTTAGCCGGCCGTATGCTGCACACTGCACTGTCATTGCTTGAAGCGCCTGCTGCGTCATGGCGCGAGGCAAGTTTTCTCCCCCTCGCCAGAAACCGGCGTAGTCTCTGCGCGCGCTAACAGTGTCTTTTTCTTTCCCCTTTACAACTACAATTAGCAACATCTATGTAAAAAATTTAATTATGGGGTTTTACGTGCGAAAACCGCTATCCGATTATGAGGAACGCCGTAGTGGGGGAACCCGGAATAATTTGGACCACTAAGGTTCTTTAAGGTGCATCTAAATCTAAGTACACGGGTATTTTCGCAATTCGCCCCCATTGAAATGCGACCACCGTGGCCGGGATTCGATCCCGCAACCTCGTGCTTAGCAGCCCAACACCACAGCCACTGAGCAATCATGGCGGGTAACATCTAGGTGGCGATGTTATTAGAACTAGGAGTGCCTTCACTGCAACACCTGAAACAAAATGGCAGACCATTGCTCAACTCTTCGAATCAGCTATGCTGCTTAAAAATATGAGCACATCGAACGGAACGTATAACTAGTGATCACTAGTTCGGCATCATCAGTTAATAAAGGTAAGCAAAGATACTCATGTAATCACTTTTTTATTGATCCCAATGACGACGTGCCCGAATAAAGGTTACCACTGTCGTAGTAAACACAGTGATTTGTGATCGCAAGTGACTTGGTTCTACCATCTCCTAGTTTTTATAATTGAATCAGTGTTTATATGACTTTTCATTTGATATCCATTAACCTATACTGTATAAAATGCGAGAACATTGAACTGAGCGTATCACTAGTGATCACTAATAACAGCACGTAATGCGTCAGCAGTGGTAACCAAACAAATAAATACTAATTTAATGACTTTTGGATTGATATCAATGACGACGTATATGAATAAAGGCTACCGCTTTCACATTAAGTAAAGTAATCCGTGGGACTGTGATCATTAGTAACTTAGTCCTGCCACTCCTAGTTATCCTAATTGAGTCACTGTTTAAATGACGTTTCATTTGATATCCATGACGCAATGCTTTATAAAAGGTAGACTTGACGTTATCAGTTATTAATGTTAAGCAAGATGCTCATTATTTTAAAGTGCGAATGGCCCCAATGACGACGTGCACGAATCAAAACAACTGCGGTAGCAGTAAAATAACTGATTCATTATCACTACTGACTTCATCATACATGTTCCCAGCAGGCCTCATTGTTGAATTACTTGTTTTATAATTTTCATTTGATATCCATTACATTGCAGGAGTGTAAAACCTAGAGAACTAAACACACTATGTCAGTAACTAGTGTTCACTAGTTACTATAGTTATATTCATTAGCTTATTGTGTAATTACTTATTTAATCACTCAATAATTTAGTCTAATTACTGATGGATATGCACGGGTTAAGGTAGAACGTAATGTTGATCTTTATAAATACCAATTGAAACATTTTAACATGCGCTGAAAATTGACAATATATAGCCCGCATAGCCGGGCTTAATGCTTGGATATCATTCCATAAAGCCAATCGATCTGCTACTTGTTGCAGAATTGGGCAGTGTCATCTTTGCTTGTACATCTGGGCACGAATGTGCATCATAGCTGCACATTCGAGTCTACAGTTTTAAAGTGATCGATAAGCTATTTCCCTTCAATACAATGACCTACGAATCTTTCGCCCCTGTGTGCTGCTTCACCGCATAGTAGCTCAACAAAAGCGTCCCAGAAAACAAAAATTCAGCCAGCGGAATAAAACCAAACTTTACCTACACATAGAGGGAGTCCTAGAGTATACGCCCCCCAGAGTGCAATTAGCGGATGAGTTCTCGCTGTACTGCAATCAGCATTTAAAAAATCACCCCATGCATTTTAAACGGGGGTACAAAAGCGTCCCAGGAAAAAAATACAGCAATTGAAATTAAACGAGACGCCACATATAGAGTGACACCGTTGTCAGGATTAATTTCCTAAAGTGCAATTTGCGAAAAATGAGGCATTACTCAGTAATCTATTTTTAAAAAATGCTTCCCATAGAGTTACGCCGACCACATCCCCCCGGGGTTGGCTTCGCCGCAATAGTTGATATCCCCGGATTCCTGGACTTGCCGACACACGCATTTTTATAGTTGACCTAACCTCGGTCCCTATAACGTGGTGACCCGGACGTGATCGTAAGGCGAGCGCCACATCATGGAAGGGACCACGAACGACAGACCGGCGATCAGCGCAGAGGGCATCTCCACGGTGCAGATTCACCTGCCATCGTTTTGGCCACAGAATCCTGCAGCCTGGTTTACACACGTGGAGGTCATCTTCAGCCTTCGGCGCATTACTTTGCAACAAGCGAAGTTCTACCACGCTGTCTCCGCCCTATCAATGGTGGTGATTGCAGAGTTCTACGACGTTGTGGACGCGCCCCACGAAACCGACCCCTATGACCACTATTAAAACGACGGTGCTGCACCGCACGTCTGTGGGTGTCTTCAGCAGCTTCTCAACGAAGAGGAGCTCGGCGACCGGCGACCGTCGGAACTTCTACGTCGCATGTGGTGGCTTCTCAGTGACAGTAGGCTGGACGCAAACAGCCCGCTGCTGCGAAAACTGTTCCTTCAGCGCCTACCGCAGAATGTGGTGATTGCCTTGGCTACCGCACCAGACGACCTGTCCCTCGACAAGCTGGCGGAGCTGGCCAATCGCGTCGTTGACTATTCAGCAAGAGGTACTGTGGCGACGGCATCTACCATTCCGCTGTCGCAACTCGAAGACCGGCGGTCTCGCCTTGAGCAACTGATCGTGCCAAGACTGTTAATGTACTACGCCCACTGTCCCACCCTCGTCGACGAGACCGCGATTCCCGTTCCAGGTTGTCTCATAGGTCTAGCTCCCATTCAAGCCCTCGTCGCCGGTACCACAGGAACTTCGGTGCCAGCGCACGTCAGTGCCGTTTTTCTTGCGGTTGGCAGGGAAACATACCGCAGAGCCACTGATGGCGGCCAGTGACTGTTGCCGTACGACAAGCCGCCTGTTCTACGTCGCTAACAGGATTGCCGGACATCGATTTCTCGCGGACACAGGTGCAGAGGTTAGTGTCGTGCCTTCCGTGTGACTAGACCGGCAGCGCTCTCAGAAACCTGCGCCCCTTCAAGCAGCCATCAGCTCTGCTATCAACACATATGGTCAGCGCTTTCTTAACATCGACTTGGGTCTCCGACGCACCTTCTGTTGGATATTCCTCGTTGCATAACTACGCATGGCCATGTTGGGTGCTACTTTTCTGACCCACTTCACCCTCAGTGTTGATCTCCGCGCTCGCCGACTCGTCGACACGACGACCAGTATGTCCATACAAGTCATCCTCGCACCTACGACATTAACCACTGGAACGGCGCCTCAGATACCATCATCTATGTACGCCTCAATTCTGTCAGACTTCCCAGCCATCACGAAACCTTCCAACCTTGAGCTGCCCGTACGTCAAAAAGTCGCACATCACGTTGTCACTACTGGCCCTACAGTGTTTGCTGACCCAGACGCCTCGCTGGGGACCGCCTTGCGATCACCAAAAAAGAATTCGACCACACATGCTGCAACTGGGCATCATCCGTCCTTCGTCGAGCAGTTGGTTGTTAGCTCTCCACATGGTTCCTAAGCGTGACCCTGGAGATTAGTGCCCGTGCGGCGACTACCATGCCCTCAACGCGCGCACCGTCCCTGATCGCTATCCCCTCCCCCACATTCATGCCTTCTCTGCCAACCTAGCGGGAGCGGTGCTATCCAGCAAGATAGATTTGGTAAAGGCCTGCCATCAGATCCCAGTTGAGCCAGCGGACATCCCCAAGACTACAATTGTAACTCCATTCAGGCTTTTCGAGTACGTTCGCATGCCGTTCGGGTTGACAAACGCTGTTCAGACGTTCCAGAGGTTCATCAACGAGGTAACCCGGGAACTCCACTTCGTATATGCATATCTCGATGACCTCCTGGTGGCTAGTGTTTCCTCCGAACAGCATTGCGACCATTTGCGCCTGCTATTTTCTAGGCTCCAGGAACATGGCCTTCTCATCAACCCCGTAAAGTGCGTCTTCGGTGTCGACGACATTGAGTTCCTCGGACACCGCGTGACTCGCAAGAGAATCAGAAAGTTGGAAAAGAAGGTTCAAGTCTTGCGCGACTTACCTCGCCCAACATCAATCCGAAAGCTCCGCGAGTTCCTTGGGCTGCTCAACTTCCACCGCTGATTTCTTCCCAACATCGCCCGCATTATCATACCACTGACCGACCTACTCAAGACCACGAAAACTCCGTCCTCCCCGTTGACTTGGACATCTGACGCCGAAGCGTCCTTCCAAGCTACCAAAAACGCATTGTCGGATGCCACACTGATGGTGCATCCTCTGCACGTTGCACAAATGCGTCTCATCACCCATGCATATAGTGCGGCTGTCGGCACGGTGTTACAGCCGTTCCAGCGCAACTCCTGGTACCCACTCCGGTTTTTCTCGCAATAACTGAAACCTGCAGAAACGCGATATAGCATGTTCGGTCGTGAGCTGCAGGCGGTATACTTAGGCATTCCATATTTACGACACCTGCTGGAACGCTCAAGCTTTCACGTCCTCACGGACCACAAGCCTTTGACATTCGCTTTTCGCGGCAACCACAACACTTACACCGCACGAGAAATACGGCACCTCCACTTTATCTCCGAATTCACCGTGGACGTTCGGTACAGATGCCCTCTCTCGTATCGACGCAATATCAACGCCCACACTTGACTTCGAAGAACTCGCCGCGGCGCAACTTACAGACGTCGAACTTCGGGACATCCGCTCATTCACCACGTCACTGGCGTTGTCCGACGTTCCCCTTCCTTTTTCTTCGGGCACCCTCGCTTGCGACATCTCATGGGGTCGAACACGTCCGTTTGTCCCACTCCGGCTCCGCCGTCAAATATTAGACAAGCTTCACGGCGCAAGTCATCCCGGAGTTCATGCTACGCTGCGTCTCATTACGACTCGCGTTGTCTGGCCGAGTTTGAACTCTGACGTGCGCCGCTGGGCGCGTGAATACCTTCACTGTCAACGCTCCAAGACGACACGAGACACGAAATGGGCAATTCACTCATTTCGCTCACCCGACGCTCGGTTCGATCACGTTCACATCGATATCGTTGGCCCATTCCTATCATCCAGAGGTGCTCGCTACATCCTCACTTTTGTGGACCGTTATACCCGCTGGCCTGAGGCGTTTCCACTCACCGACGTAACGGCACTTATCGTGGCTTCAGCGTTTGTCAGTGGCTGGATCTCAAGCTTCGAATGCCCCAGCGTTGTTACCACCGATCGCGGCCAACACTTTGAATGCGATCTCTTCCGCGAACTCACGTGATTGCTTGGCGTTCGCGATGACCATACTACCACGTACCACCCATCGGCCATTGGAATGATTGAATGCCTTCATCGTCAACTTAAAGCTGCCTTGATTTCTCGCCAGGCTCGCGCTTCTTGGGCTGAACATCTTCCTCTCGTCCTTCTTGGCATGCGCTCGTCTTTCAAGGAGCACCTCGGCTGCACAACTGCGGAGTTGGTCTATGGCACAACGTTGCGTATGCATGGTGAATTTTTCGCGCCAGCTACTGTCGCCACGCCCGATCCAGACGTTCAACAGCTCCGCTTCCTCTTTTCACCCATACGTCCTTGCCCTAGATGGGATGCATTGTCGCCTGGCGTTTTTGTCAGCAAGGACATGACTACAGCGAGCCACGTTTTCGTCCGGCGTTAAGGCATCCGACCATCCCTTACGCGTCCCTGTGCTCAGCCGGACAGAAAAAAACTATCACCATCGAGCTCAACGGACGTGAAGAAGTCGTGGCTATCGACAGAGTCAAACCCGCCTACCTGGCGACCTCGCCAGCATTATGCGTTTTCGGCCACTTTACCAGCGCGGAAACAAAGGATTTAGCCGACCGCCCGAAACCAAAGGCCGTTTCTTGGGCGCCCGTGCATCGCTGCTCTTCTCCTCGGTGCGACTGTTTTCACAACAAATCCGTGCAGGGGCGGGGCCTCGACTTGATGACGTATTGCCATGTTCATTTTCTTCCTCTCGGTTTGGCGGCGCGATCGGTTGTGCCCCGGTGCCGCGGCGGAAGCCCCGGTGCCGGGCGCCGACGCGAAGCGGCGGTCGTTGGAGTGTTGCGGAGCGCAGCATAGCAACACCTCAAATAAAAAATGACACCATCTTCCCGTAGGGGAACCCTGAGTGTATGCGAAGCAGCCATGGGGTCGACTCAAGGTAGTTTTGTCAGCTGTATAAACTTGGACATGCAGCAGCACCAGCAACGCGCAGAACTGTTGTCGACGCCGTCGGCGTTTTGCCCGCGTTCGCACCGAACGCACGCGGCGTTGGTGACTGTTGCCGGTGCCTCTGGGGCGCCTACCGTCGCGTCTATAACCTAAGCTACGGTGACTAGAAGGGTACCTAAGCTGCTTCGCATTATCGCGCGCGGAGCCCCCGGTGTTGCCATTCGTTGCGCAATCCGGAGAGGAGAGGAGCGTCGGAGAGGAGGAATGCCGAGAGGACAGGAGATGAGACAAGGAGAGGAGAGGAGGGGGAGGAGGATGCGCATGCGCAGTAGGGGTGTGGACGCCGCACGGAGGGAGGGAGGGAGGGACATAGCCCCGAGCATAAGATGCTTGGCATCTAAAAAATACTGCTCCAGTCAGGTAGTCTGCTCCCTCCCTGATAGAGAGATTATATTTGGATCATCAAAACAGTGATGCGTTTATTTAGGAATACCGTCGATCCCTAAACAGCAGCCACAGTTGTGCCTAGTCACCACCAGCCCAGCGTGTTCTCTGTTCCGTTGGATTGCCGCCAAACAGAGAGGAAGAAAAAAATCACCGCAAATCCACGAAGTCAATGTTGATGAGTGGGCGAAGCACCGGAGGATCATTCGGGTAAACCAGAGCTACGGACGAGAGAGAAAGAGAGCGCGCGTCGGGAACGAACGCCCTTGTGCACCGCAGCGCCCCTAGCTACGGACGAGAGCGAAAGAGAGCGCGCGTCGGGAACGAACGCCCTTTTGCACCGCAGCGCCCCTAGCTACGGACGAGAGAGAAAAACGCCGGAAGTGTTCTCTGGAAGCCGGAACCGGAACCGGAAGTGGAAACGGGCTTGGTATATATATATATATATATATATATATATATATATATATATATATATATATGCGTCTACATACATACGTAGCGGTCTCCATGCAAACCAGAGCTACGGACTACGAGGGACAAGGGTCGGCCCTAAGGTGCTTCGCCCCTAAAGAAAGAAAATAGTGAAACGTCATCGAGGCAAGGCCCCGCCCCTGCACGGATTTGTTGAGAAAACAGTCACACCCGCTTCTCCTAAAAGTGTGGGAGCCTTCTAGCGGCCATCGTCATCATCATCGGCCGCCTTTTATTTATGGCGCGCTCAGGTGCATGTGCATGCGCATGTGCCTCGTTCCTCGTGCTGCGTGCTGCGAGGTTAGAAAAATAGAAGAATAAAATATAGCTGCTTCTGCTCCTGCCATCGGCCTGAACGGTTCCTTGTTCTGTCGCTCGGCGACTCACGCATTGTTATGGTGGACCTAACCTTGATCCCTATATATATATATTGGCACGAAGATAATTAATTCGAATTTGCCGAAAGAGAACAGCCTTCTTTAATAATGGCCGACACTCAAAGAGAACACGCGCGCACCTGCGCCCTTCGTCGTCTTCTCTCTGGCGATCTTGTGACATGTAGTGGGCAGCTTACTTCGCGTCATTACTCCCCACGTGAAAAGCGACCGTCCCTGTTATCCACGGAATTGCCCCTGACGCTACCCAAGAAGAACTTCTGCGTGATTTAGACAGCTATCAAGCCGACATCCTACTGGCCCGCCGCATGGGAAATACGAACTCCGCCCTGATCACTTTCGCCGGCATGCACGTTCCATTTTCCGTGTACTACCAACGACTCGAATTCCGCTGCCGTCCCCATAAGCCCCGGGCCCATCATTGCACTATCTGCCTGCAATATGAACATCGCACGTGTGCCTGCCCCGGAAACCAGCGCCTGTGCCCCACTTGTTCCACACCCATCAGCCAGCCTGATGAACCACATTCCTGCTCACCATGGTGTCTTCATTGTCAAGGCCATCACACTCCCTTTGCAGAAATATGCCCAGTTCGGATGCAACGGGATGAAGCCTGCGCCAACGCGGCCAAGAAGCAGCGCCTCCTACACAGACAGCAGTGGAAGAGTCTGAACACGTCACAACCCCCAGTAAAACCCTCCAGTCCCTCATCTATACCCAAGGTGCGCGCCTCGTCAAGCCTACTGCCTACACATGCCCAGTGGGGGGGCCAGCACCCGCGTCTGACCCAGGTGTCACCAACCCCTGTGATTCAACCAGCACCGAGTGCACAACCGAAGCCTGCGGAATACCACACGCCTGCTCCGGTGAAGCAAGATTCACCCCTGCAGAAACCTGTACACCAGGTAAGGTCGCCGACGACTCCCGCACCCGCACCCGCACCCACAACCTCCCCCTCTCCCTGCCGCGTTGAACAGCTGGAGCTGGGGCTGACGGAGCTTACCTCTCGCGTAACCGCACTGACATCCCTCGTTGAGATGCAACAAAAACGTATCGAGGCACAAGACCAACGTACTTCCAACCTCGAGACGCTCATTTCAAACCTCACACAGTCCCTTGACAATCTGAACTCCACCATAAACAAAGCATTTAATGACGCCCCAGGCCCTATGGAAGACAAGAACCACCCCTTCAAGCGCACCCACCCCATACCCGCTGCGTCAGTAGGCCTAGCCCCCAAAATTAAGCCCGCCACCCTTCTCGCTCCACCTAACCCTTCCAATAACAAGCATCATGGCGATCACAATAATTCAGTGGAACTGCCGTAGCCTCTCCACAAACCGCACCCCCTTACAGCAATGGCTCCTTACGCAAACCACACTACCTCACTTTATCCTACTACAAGAAACAAGGCATACCAAAAACATCCCAGGCTACCGAGCTCTGCACGCCGACCCCGCCGCGCCGCTGTCTTCCATTTATATTCGCCGGGATATCGCTTATGAAGTGGAAGATGTTCCATCCACGTTACTTCCATATGTAACAGCCATTTCGTATTACCCAGACCCCCCGAACCCACCTCTCACACTTGTGAACGTCTATAATCCCCCAAATTCTACCACAATTCTCTCTCCTCTCTTTCATTTTCTTCGATCCTTTCCAAAACACCGTGACATTATTCTTGGCGGAGACTTCAATGCCCCAAATACCATCTGGGGTTACCCAAACACTCTGCGCCCTGGCCGCCTTCTTCACGCACACACTATGCAGCACTCATATACACTCATCAATACACCAGACACACCCACACGAGACGGAAACGCAAAACAACGTCATACAACGCCTGACCTCACCTTTCACCATGGCCACAATCCTCCAGAGACTTGGCAAGTCCTTCCGGACACCCTCCTATCCGACCATCACATAATTGAAATTAAACTGACACTCACTCACAAACCCAAAAAACGCATCACCCAGACCAATTGGCACCTCTTTCGTCGCCTGCGAGTCCAGGAGTCAACTCCCAACTATGATGTGTGGGTGGACTCGCTACGGCGAACGCGGTCGCAGACCACCACACTACAGAAGCTAACCCCCCGTCGGACCACGCTGACCCACACCTCATGCGTCTCTGGAGACGCCGTAAACGCCTCCTTAGTCGCATCCGCACCCAACCTAACAACATCCAGCTTAGACATACATTAGACATACTCAACACTGACATACTAACTCACTGCTCCATCCTTGAGACAACAAATTGGAATCGCATATGCGATTCTATCAACTCTTCCCTCCACACTAAATCAGCCTGGTTGATCCTCCGGTCCCTCCTTGGCCCTCAACCTGCTCCTCTCCCCACAATCCAAAAGCATCTCTCCGAGCATGGTGCTACTTCCCTCCTTCAACAGGTCACGGATATATACATCCCTCCTCCACTTCCTTCCCTGTACCCTGAGTACACAGGGCCTTCCAATAGCGGTTTGGACAGCCCCTTCACTCTGCCGGACCTAGAACGAGCTTTGGCTCAAAACAAAACTGGTACCACTCCGGGTGCGGACCACATCACTTACTCTCTGTTGAAGAACATGCCTGATTCGGATAAAGAATTTCTTTTAAACAAAATAAATGAACACTGGGCCAACGGCACTCTTCCCGATGAATGGACCTCTTCCATCATTACTCTAATACCAAAGCCCGGCAAGCCCGCCACACTCTCCAACCTGCGACCCATTTCACTTACTTCCTGTGTCGGGAAAACCATGGAACGCATGGTACTCGCACGTCTTACGGATCTTCTCGACGATACTCACTTCCTTCCGCACAATCAGATTGGTTTCCGCCCCCACATGTCTACTCAAGACCTCTTTCTCCTTCTCCAGGAAACTTTCTTTCAACCTTCGAGGTGTCAAGTTCACGCACTTGTCACTGTGGACGTGCGCAAGGCCTTCGATACCTTACTTCATGACGCTATCCTCTCCCCCCTCGAAGACACCGGCTGTGGATCCCGACTCTACTGTTACGTTTCTTCTTTTCTCCGCTCTCGACAAGCTCAGTTCCGACTCGGGACCACGTTGTCCCCGCCCATCGCGCTCACCCGCGGAACACCTCAAGGTGCTGTGCTCTCTCCAACCCTCTTTAATCTCGGGCTAGCCCCTCTCGCAAAATCCTTGTCGGAGATTCCGCACCTACAGTCAATTCTCTATGCTGATGATATAACCCTTTGGTGTACTCACGGCTCACCGGGGGAGGTGGAATTCACATTACAATCCGGCCTCAACCTCATTTCCGAATTCCTTTCCCGCTCTGGTATGCAAGCAGCTCCAGAGAAATCTGAGCTGCTGCTCCTTTCCGCTACAAAGTACCAACGGTCTGTAAACCCCCTCCTTAATCTCACTCTCGCCGGTACTCCCATCCCCCGCACGTCATCCTGCCGGGTTTTAGGCTTTCCCCTCCAAGACCACTCTTTCAGCCGCGCAATACAGTCCACGATCACCACCTGCCACCAAGTAACTCACTTAGTCCGACGAGTGGTCAGGCGGCGCGGCGGTCTCGACGAATGCAGAGCCAATCAACTTGTGACAGCTTTTGCCTTGAACAAAATCCTTTATTCCCTGCCATACTGCACACTTACGCAGACGCAAATGCATCGCATTCAATCGGCTTTAAACACTCTCTATAAAGCTGCCCTACATCTTCCGACACACGCATCCACAGCCAAACTATACGCAACAGGCTTATTTCTTCCCCTTGCAGAGCTCTTGTGCCTCCATAGGGATCGACAACTTGGCCGCCTATCCAGCTCTGCGCAGGGTCATTGGCTACTGCAGCGGGCTGGCATCCGGCCCATTGACTTTCCTCTGTACACTCCTCAACGACCTCTTCCCAGCAATCTCCGCTGTGCCCCTATTCCCTCTAATATGACCCCACATCTTCATGAGGGACGACGACAAGCCCGCGCTCACTTCCACGACCCTTTTCCACCGGACACTGTCACATGCTACGTCGACGCAGCGTATTACCAAACTCATGGCTCCACTGCTTGTGTGACAATGCCGACCCCCCTTGGCATTCCCATCACTTCCACCGCTGGCCCCTTCTCACTTCCTACTTCTTCTCTATCCCTTGAATTGGCCGCGATCGTTCACGCAACGCACGAACTAACCCTTCTTCCTCCCTCTCCTCGGTATCGCATTTGCTCGGACTCCATGGCGGCAATCAGGGCTCTTCGCGACAACAGACTTCCCGATAATCTTCATGACGACCTTTCTGACGCTCTCTCCCTTCTCTCCCCTGCTTTGGTCACTGTGGTGTGGGTGCCAGGTCATGCGGGGATTATCGGCAATAAGCTCGCTCATGAGCTTGCCCGCGAGATTAATAGCCGGGCGCCGACGATCCCCTGGCCTTGCCCGCCCATAGCGGACGAGGCACACTTTTATAAGAAAACTCTGAAGCAGCACTACAAACACCTCCGGCATTCATTGCAGACGCTTCCGCCACCACACCCTCGTCTCTCCACTGCCCAAGTACGCACCCTCAGGGCCATCCAACTCAACACCTTGATCACTCCTGCACGCCTATACCTTTATCGTTACCGCTCAGACCCCTCATGTCCCAACTGCCCCTCTACGTACGCAAATGTAGAGCACATCCTTTTCTCTTGCCCCGCAGCCCTACAATCCCCTCACTACCCTAACCCCCCACCTCCCCACTGGCGGGTGTGGTTGGCGTCGGCGGCCTTCGCCGACCAGCTGGCCATGGTCCTCCTGGCGGAGGAATATCTATAGGTCTTAGTCTGACCTCGAATAAAGTCTTTTCTCTTCTCTCTCTCCCTGTCGACGGTTGCAGAGGGTAAAGAGCGACAGAGGGTGTGGAGAGAGTTGATCAGAGGGGCACTTCTTCACGGGCGTACTACGGCTTCCTCCGTACTACGTGCACAATCTCTGCTCGTGCTCGCCGTCGGCTCGAGCTCATATTAGTACTCTCAGGGACGACCTCGCAGCACGTCGCTGAGTCGCCTGACGATCTTGTACTGGCCAAAGTATCTGCGCAGTAATTTTTCTGACAGCCCCTGATGACGGACGGGTGTCCACACCCAAACATAGTCGCCGGGTTCGTACTGGGTGTTCCTTCGGCCACTGTTGTAACGGCGGGCGTCGGCACTCTGCTGGTTGCGGATGCGGTTACGAGCAAGCTGTCGAGCATCTTCGGCTTTCTGGATAATGTCGTTAGCGTTGTCACTTCTTGTTGTTCCGTTGTCTAGCAGGAGCATAGCGTCTAAAGGTGTTGTTACGCAGCGCCCATAAACCAGTTCAAATGGTGGGAATCGGGTGGTTTCCTGCACAGCCGTATTGTATGCGAATGTCACGTATCGTAGAATTTGGTCCCAGGACTTGTGCTCTACGTCAACGTACATCGAGATCATATCGGCCATAGTTCTGTTGAGGCGCGCGGTTAGTCCATTAGTTTGTGGGTGATAAGCCGTGGTTTTCCGATTATTGGTGTGGGTCAGCGTGACGATCTCATGCATTAAGTCAGCAGTAAACGCAGTTCCTCGATCGGTTATTAAGATGGAAGGGGCCCCATGACGTAGAACGATTTCATGGACAAAAAACATCGCGACTTCTGTAGCGGTTCCGCGGGACGCAGCTTTGGTTTCTGCGTACCTCGTTAGGTAGTCCGTTGCGACGACTATCCGTTTGTTTCCTGCGGACAACGTAGGGAACGGACCGAGGAGGTCCATTCCCACCTGTTGAAACGGTGCTGGAGGAGGGTCCAGGGGTTGCAGAAGACCAGCAGATTTTAAAGGTGGAACCTTGCGCCATTGACAATCACGGCAGCTTCTCACTAGATCATTCTCTCCCTATTTTTCTCTTTCGATCTCCCCTTTCCCTTACCCCTAGTGCAGGGTAGCAAACCGGATGCTCTTCTGGTTGACCTCCCTGCCTTTCCTCTCCTTGCTCTCTCTCTCTTTATCACGTAGCGCTGAACGCACAAGAATAGTTGTGGCCAGTAATACTTCTGGCGTATGCGCGCTAACGTCCTTGCGAAGCCTAAGTGTCCGGCACAGGGGTCGTCATGACACGCCTGCAGCACTTCTTCGAGCAGTGAAACTGGGACGACAAGAAAGAACGTTTCTTGGCTGTTTTCGAAGTTCTTTTTGTAGAGCATGTCGTTCCGGAAGCAGTAAGAAGTCAGACCTCGTGACATCGGTCGTATGACAAAACGTCGGCTCCCTGAAGGTATCTAATGAGGGGAAGCAATGTACTGTCTGCACGTTGGAGGTCAGCCATCTCGACAGTATCTACTACACCAAGAAACGGGAAATCTTGCTCTACGTCACAGGGCTTCCAAGGTATAGGTGCACGTGAGAGGCAGTCAGCGTCGCCGTGCTTCTGTTCAGATCGATATACCACTGTGACGTCGTACTCCTGAAGGCGGAGGCTCCAACGAGCGAGGCGGCCTGAAGGGTCCCTAAGACTCGCAAGCCAACACAGTGAGTGGTGGTCACTTACTACGCGAAAAGGTCGGCCGCAAAGGTAGAGGGAACTTGCCGATGGCCCAAACGACAGCTAGACACTCCTTTTCAGTCGTGGAATAGTTGACCTCCGCCTTTGTGAGACTGCGGCTTGCGTAGGTGTTCGGCGCCGTCTTGCCACTAAACGAGTATAGCACCGAGCCCCACGTTGCTGGCGTCTGTGTGGATTTCTGTGTCAGCCTTGTCGTCGAAATGCGCTAGTACGGGGGCTGTTTGCGGTCGCTTCCGCAATTCTGTAAAGGCTTCCTGTTGTTCTTCCGTCCACTCGAAGGGTACATCTTGGCGTGTTAGTCTCGTTAATAGTTCGGCGATCCTTGAAAATCCCTCGACAAAACGGCGGTAGTAGGCGCAGAGACCTAAGAATCACTGAACTGCCTTCTTGTCTGTTGGACGCGGGAACTCAGCGACGGCAGCTAGCTTCTCCGGGTCTGGCCGAACACCGCGGGGGCTGACTACGTGTCCGAGAAACTTTAGCTCCTGAAAGCCAAAATGACATTTCTCAGGCTTGATAGTCAGATTTGCTTTGCTAATTGCGAGGAGTACATTCCTGAGTCGTTCTAGATGTCCATGAAACGTTCGTGAAAACGCCACAATGTCGTCTAAGTCTACCATAAGCACGTCTACCATTTCAGTCCAGAGAGAACAGTGTCCATCATCCGCTGAAATGTGGCAGGTTCGGAACACAGGCTGAATGGGAGGACTTTATATTCATATAATCCATCAGGAGTCACAAATGCCGTTTTTTCGTGGTCACGCTCATCTACTTCGATCTGTCAGTAACCAGACTTAAGATCCAACGAGGTGAAAAATTGGGCGTGGCGTAGACGGTCCAGAGCGTCATCGATCCGTGGCAGAGGATAAACGTCGCGTTTCGTGTCACTATTAAGCCGTCTGTAGCCTACGCAGAAGAGAAGTGTGTTGCCCTTCTTTTTAACTAAAACGACGGGTGACGCCCATGAACTTATGGACGGCTGAATCACGTCATCATCTAACATTTCTTGAACCTGGCGCTTTATCACCTCCCTTTCCGTCGGCGCAACGCGGTAAGGATGCTGACGAACGGGGCGTGCTGACTCGTCCGTAAGAATGCGATGCTTCGTAACGGAGGTGTGCCGTACTTTAGACTCGGTAGAGAAACAGCCAGAGAGGTCATTGACAAGGTCCAGTAGCTGCTGTTTCTGTCGTTCCGATAAGCCGGGGTTAATCTGAATGCGATCGCTCAGGTTGGCCTCTTTCGATAAATTAGGGGAAGCAGTTTCTAGCGAAGCGACATCAGTGAAGGCAGCAATTTTATGGAGGAAAGCGACAGCTGTACCTTGCGGTAAGTGCTGATATTCGTTGCTGAAGTTTGTCAGCAGGACTAACGAGCGTCTGTGCTGAAGCTGAACGAGGCCCCGTGCAATGCAGATGTTCCGCTCAAGCATTAACGGAATGTTTGTCTCGGCGATGCCCTCATAGCCGTCGAATGCGTCACACGTTACCAGGGTCAGTATGCTGCTTCTTGGCGGTACCGTTATGCTGTCTTCGACGATGCGCAAGGCGTTTTCAATGGGATTCTCGTCGCCAGCGTCGCTTGCTATGGCTTTTGCCGTAGAGAACGTCACACTCGATTTTTCCAGGTTAATTATGGCTCCATTCGCCTCTAGAAAGTCCGTGCCGAGTATCAAGTCCCTCGAGCAGCTGGGCAGAATAATGAAGACCCCGACGTACGTAAATCCACGAATATTTACCCGAGCGGTGCATCTGCCCACGGGAATTAGTAGATGCCCTCCAGCAGTACGGACATGTGACCCAGTCCACTGCGTAAAAACTTTCTTTAACTTTGACGCAAGCTCTCTGCTCATAATCTAGCTGTCCGCACCAGTGTCAATTAAAGCGGTAACTTCTTCGTCGTCTATGGTAACCAGTATGTCTGACGTTACCACTTGCCTTTGGGCACCAGAGTGTGACTGAACGTCGGTGCTTTGTCGTCGTTGTCGTCGTGATGGAGGATATTCGAAGCGCTCGGCGTCAGCGGCCTCACCTCCGGAGGTCGCTGGACTCAGTTTTCCGGGTTTGCAGGGCAGGGTGAACGACGTCTACGAACGTCTCGATGAAATGAGGGACTTGGCGATCGGTATCGAGCAGGCGATGCAGAACGGGGCTCGTGCCTTCGCTGCTCGAATGAACTGTCGCCACTCGCGATGAAGTTCTCTATCTCCATCGGGCGCTGAGTGGGTCGTGGACGAGGTGCACCTGGAGGGAACCCGCGGAGGCCCACGCGTCGATAGGGGCACATCCTGTAGACATGGCCAGCCTCTCCGCAATGAAAACATAGGGGCCTGAGGTTAGGAGCACGCCAGACGTCACTTTTTCTGGGCCTCAACTCCTCGATGGACTGTGGACTACGACGCCGGAATACTACTTCTGTTTGTTCGGAGGGGCGCATGACGTTTGAGGGGCCGTACAGCGACGGTCGTCGTACGGCGTCCGCATAAGTCATTCGGAATGGCTCCTGCTGTTGTGGTACCTCGTAGCGTTCAGGAGCTTGGACGGCTTGCCTAATCTCGTCGCGCACTATCTCCGCCACAGAAATTTGGGCTGTCGGCGCGTCGGTTACCTGCATTTCGTGAAGCTCTTCTTTTACCACAGCCCTGGTCAATTCACGTAGGTCCTCGAGGTGGTTTTCCGAAGTCATGCTAGAGGGACTGTGCGAAAGTTCCATCATGTTGCGGTTGTATTGCCTGGCACGCTGTCGAAGGGCCCTTTCCATTGCTGTCGCTTCAGCAAGGAAGTCCGCAAGTGTTGTGGGCGCATTGCGAATAAGTCCAGCAAAGATCTCTTGCTTCACACCTCGCATAAAATGTCGCACCTTCTTGTCTACGGCCATTGAGGCATCCGCACGTCTGAAGAGCCCAGCCATGTCTCCAGTATACGTGGTGACGCTCTCGTTCGGGGCTTGGATTCTTGCCTGTATTGCCAGCTCCGCTCACTCCTTCCTGTCCATGTTAGAATATGTGGCGACCAGCTGCTGTCGAAATTCGTGCCACGAAGTCAATGTCGCTTCATGGTTATGGAACCACGTCCTCGCGGAGTCTTGGAGGGCGAAGTACACGTTGCGCAACTTGCGGTCTTCGTTCCATCCGTTGCATTCGGCGACCCGCTCGAAATGGTCTAGCCAATCTTCCACGTCTTCAATAGCATCTCCGTGGAATGCAATCGGCGTCTGTGGCTGGTTGAAGATGATCTGCGCCGGCGAAACAGCCGCAGCAGCAGGAGGCTGTGGGCTCAGGTTCATCGCCCGGATACGATCGGGCAACAGACCGGCTCAGGTTGGAGCCCTTGAAGACGGCGGCTGGTGCGTACGTGCACAGGAGTATATCTCTCCCGGACTACTCACTGGGGATGAGTCAGGGGTACGCTGCGTCTCCGGCAATGGTATCATATACCCAGCACCTCCACCAGTAAAATGTCACGAAGATAATTAATTCGAACTCGCCGAAAGCAAACAGCCTTCTTTAATGATGGCCAACACTCAAAAAGAACACGCGCACACCTGCGCCCTTCGTCATCTTCTCTCTGGCGATCTTGTGCCTGTAGTGGGCACCTTACTATATATATATATATGTATATATATATATATGAGGTAATAGCTTGTGTGTGGCTGTTCTTCTTGAGATTTCATTGGTATATGTAGGAAGCCTCCGGTAGTGCCTGTGTAATAGCCAGGCACAAGAATGTCGAAAGCAGAGCGAAAGAAAAATTTTGCTAGTGGGTGGAAGATAAACCTTTGTCAACTCATTGACAGCTTATCACGCTGATAACGAATCTATAACAGAACAAAAATAAAAATATCAGTGTTTGTTGTGCGCCCCGAAGAATTTTCAAAATCATGTGTATCAGAAAGCGCTCTAACATTAACATATAACCTAACCTGATTTACAACTACTTGTGCTTGTCGCACGCTGCAGCTTGCTAACTGAGCTGCGAAGGCCGTAAAAACCTCGCAAAATTGTTCTGCGCCAAAAAAACTGTTTAACACAGGAAATAGTTTATTCATTTTTAATTGGTCGTTACCACAGTATTATTGATAATTGCTTCTTTCTTTCTTCGTTTGTTTGTTTGTTAATAAACAGTCGCTAACGATTAGATGTGGCAGTAGATCTGTGAGGCCAACAACTCGTCCTGAAATTTACTATTACCATAGTTTGTATTAAGCAAACGCCGTAAGTCAAGGAGTTCACTAGAAGCTTGCAAACTGTGGTTTTTCCAGATCACAGAAAGGCTACATGCGGTACCGAGTGCAAGTAAACTAAACTGGTTTTCAAAGCGCAGAACAGGGTAAACGGTGAGTAAAGTAAATTGAGTAAAGCCAGAAAAATGCCTCAAACCACATGCACTTTCACCTACATGGATGTTAAAGCACCTCGAGTTTAGCTCAGAATCTGTGATGTCTCTTTATAAGCCTATGCCAGGATATCACATGCTGTACCATGAAGATTTTTCTTGCATATTTTATTTCGATTTGTCTCCAAATTGAAGCTCAGCTTACAGTTGTGATTCAAATACTGCAGTTTCATGCTGATCTTGTGGTGCCGCCTTTTAGCCTGCTTCATTCGTAAATGGCAGTAAGCATAACTCTTCCCGGTTTCTCGTGAGCTTATCCAGGATGCCAGAGACATATCGTGTTACTTCTATTTTGCCTCGTGGGCTCTGTGTTCTGAATATAATGGTTTAGAAAATATTAGATGACACAGAAACGTTAATCACTTAACAAAGCCACTTTATTTCTTAACTAGTCACGCAGAGTTTTACCACCGGGGATATAATTTTAAGTTACGAAGAAGAACGCTGCAAGTGCAGCAGATGAAGCAATAGTCTGTAGGAGCGTCTGCTTGGAATAAACGGAGCTCAGTGAAAGCTTATGTGGTAAGCAGCTATCTGATTTTAAACAGCTGTAAACGTTCGGAGAATATTTGAAGATGTTGTTACGTTGCGCAAGTCCTATATAAAGATGTATTTACAATATTTCCAAGAGAGGTAACGACACGTAAATAAAATGGCTGTCGAGAGCGATTAGGCCTCTACGCGTCAAATCGTCTTCTTCTGACTGGCGCCACTCTTGGTTGCCCCGTAACAATATTGTCGGGAAAGAAATTAATAAAGCACGGCGGTCATGTTCTGTAATAATAAATGGAGGACAAGATGGTAAAGAGTGGCATCTGTCTTTTCGATGCGCCACTTTTCAGCAATACTTCTGCGCCAGAATAAAATGCACATCCAACAAATGCTATACGGGTACACTACACGGGTGCATAAATGCTATACGTGTGCACGAAACACGGCTGGGGCCGTGTTTCATATAACGATTGTTTTCATTCTACGTTATATATGTCTTTGTTATTCTTTGTCATTGGCTCTCGCTATATAGCCGTGTCTTCGCTGTCGGCATCGGGAACTCGGCGGTAGGGATGATAAGAAACGAATTGGACACCGTAGGGCCGTAACCTGACCGCGAGAGTGCATATACGACTTCTGGCGCTAAAGTTTATCGAATCGTATCGCCGCTGCTACAGGGAGGAACGTATGCTGTACGTATGCTTTACGAGAATAGCCCTGAGAGTTTTAGCCAGCGCCGCCGCCCATACCACGTGACGCCTGCGGTTTAAACGTATGTTCCACCTCCGCTGCCATGGCTGTGAGCGGCGCTCGCCCAGGGCTTATCTTATACACTTACGCGGTAGTTTAATCGATAAAGCATCGCACGCCTGAAGGCGGTTTCACATGATGTGACACCGGAAGTGCTATTTCCGTCACATGCGACGAAAGTCGCAATCGCAGTGCCGACTCTGCGTTTTTCGGCTGCGACCAACCGGTTGGTCGCAGCGTCGCAACGTCGCAGCGGTCACTGCGATTTTCCGTCGCAATTGCGCCGAGAGCTATTTCGTGGTCTGTTTTGGAAAATGGCGTCTCGCTCAACAAGTGCGATGCTCACAGAGGTGGATTGCTGAATCCGGTATGTACGCGAACGGAGAATAAAAAACTTGTGCCGCAAATTCCATTCTCCCATTTCTATACGTTCGTTGACGCGGTACGTAGCAAACGAAGTGCATTTTCACCTTAGCTTCGTATGCTGTAGACACACATATGCGAGTTCCCAATACTACGAGGTGTTCGATCCCCACGAGACGAAATGGCCTTTTGGGGTCGTCAGAATTTTAAATTGTTAAGTAGCATACAAAAATAGCGCGTACGGAGCAGTTTAAATAATTGCAACCTCTGCAAGGGCAAATGACAAGGCAGCAAAGTACCCGAAGTTTCAACGTTGCGCTGAACGCGCGACCGTTTAGATGCATTCTTTGCCTGTCGATTTTCCGCACGCTTAAACTTCCCGATGCATCTTAAAAGGTTATCTTGCCTCACTTGCTTATTAAATTTGACATGCCAAGCGTGCAGGCTATCGTAATGAATTTTCTACGACAGCATATTTAACTCCGTGGCTTGAATACAATTTGTTTTCGAATACTCCATGCTCGTTAAGTTGTACCTTCTCTGATGCAGAATTTTTTTTCTACGCAGAAACCATTAAACCTTGAATATATTGCGGACTTTTTATCCTATTCAGGCAGAGCGACACATATAAGGCACATGAGACGACACACAGCGCTGAACAACCAGCTGCGAACAGCTCTTTACGTACGTCATGCATAGGAGCCGCCGTTCCGCACTCCAAAACAAATTTAAACTTCAAAACGTTTTTAAATTACAAAACACACGTATTATTTCGTCCTAATAAAGAGAGGTCAATTATCTTATAACACGCACGTCTTTTTCATTACATTAAGAGAATTATGCGGCGTGTGCGACAAAACCAGCATCAAGCAACCCGGCCCGGGCGTCGCATCAGTCGCATTGTTGAAATCACAATCATGTGAATTGAGACCTCAAAAATCGCATTGCGACGCGTGCGACAGCATCGATTTTTTTCGCTCCAGTCGGAGCATGTGAATGAGCCTTAATGCGGAAAATGTGGGTTCGACTCCCACCTGCGGCAAGTTATCATCTGGTGTACTTACATTTCCTTTTATCTCATTTTAGAGTGAAAGCTCTACTACGCCATGTCTCGCAAGGTCATTCATGGCGTCGCAATGACCTTGAGCCGCCGGACCGCAAGATGGCGCAAGTGTGGCAGGTGTGACGTATTGCCACGTAATCCGCTGTGGAGGGGCGTCGCAGCTGCGCCCGCTCGGAGCCTCGCCGCTGCGGTACCGCGTGACTAGGCGAGGATTTAACCAGTTTAACGGCTGCTTCGCGGGTACTTGGTCGCTCAGTCTCGCCATGGATGACGCGCCGGTTGCGCCGTCTGTGCGTGCACTTCAGCGCAAGCGACAGGCTGTATCCAATCATCCAATAGATATAGCTAGACGGCAGACTGCAAAATCTCAAGCAATTCCTGCTGAAACACCGGAGCAAAGGGAGGCTAGATTAGCACGTTATAGAGATGCTTACCAAGCGCGGAAGCGTGCCAAGATCAAAGCTACTGCACTGTGTGCATAGTCTTTGCAAAACCAAGCCAAACAGACCTTCCGCTTATGATAACTAGGTTTACGAAAGTTAAACCTCAGCCAATGTGTTCTTTTTTAATTAGGCCTGGCAAATAATTTTCGTTATGCTTTCATGGCCTCGCTGTCTGTTTATTTAGTATGAAAACGAGCAATTCTTTAACCCAATATTGCCTCCCATACATACACGCTCATCGCACAATACGCAACTTCACATGTGATGAAGTGTTTTCAGGAGTAATCTAATAGCCGTATCAGTGGTTGCCGTGCGAACTGAGTGTGCTTGTTGCAGTACCTGAAACGGGGCTCCGTGAAACCGTAAACTACCCGCGATAGGAGTGTCAGACTACTCATAGCACGTTGTTCTTGTGCGTTGTTCGGGGAGTAGTGCGACGTTCAGCTTTTCATGTTAGAATGCCCTAAAATTGTGGAAAATGACGACATACAAGGGAGCACATATTGAAACATGTCCGTCAGAAGCCTTCAAATCACTCTTCAGTAAAACAGCAACCCTATCTCATGTTTATTAAGATTTAGCTCTGCATTAACGCCAACTTGCGTTAGTAGAAAGTTGTAGCTGGGGCTCACACATTTTGTTTCGCACACTTTTCGGGCCTTTCCCTATGCAGCCTCGTGCGAATGCTCTGTGGGGGCACAGAGTATTCAAGAAGCGGCACCCTTGGATTCTCTTTAGTCACTGAAAACGAGGTCTCGCGATAATTATGCGAGTGAAAGTCTTTAAGTGAATGCGCAGCTATTTTCCCCGCAATATGGCGGGACCACCAGTGTGCAAAATTCGGTCACGGAACGCTTTTCGAACGGCCTTGCCTCCGTCCACCTCGCAAACATGTGTGACTGTTAGGAGCGTTTGTGCCTGGCGAACGTGCGCGGCTATATTTCTATCGCGGGCTCCTCAGTTAAACTTGTGTCTAGTATACCCGTAGCAGGATGGTGTTATTGAGCTTCTTTCGTGTGCTGTAAGGTGATACGAGAGAAACCCATTGCATATCCGCTGTATATATGTTTCGTCTTTCGAGTCAAACGAACTTGAAGCCTGTCTCTCCTTAGGAGAAGACTTAGTTAAGACGATACGTCACCTGCAAGTGGATTGCATTTATGCTGTTTTATGTTTCTTAACGCACACTGCCGGGGCTAGTTGTTTCATACGTGACAAATTGTATCGCGCTAACGAGGTCAACACCACAGCGAGCGAAGTGTTGTCCTCGTGTTTTCGTCCTCGTTAGCGAGATGCGAATTGTATTGCTTTGTGTTCTTGCGAAAGGCGAGGAGGAGTGATTTTTTACTTTCCGAACAGTAAACCGAATAGGGCAGCTTTGTAACAAATAGCTTCAAAATAGACACCGTATGATGCAATGCATCACTCACGTGTAACACTGCCAACGAGGAGCACTTGTGCTGCGCATTAAAGTTGTGCGTATTCATGTTTTGTGTGTGTATGTGAACTTTCGAAGTACTGTCACTACATTCATTTCTATATTATTTGCTTTAAACTTCTTGCATCGCTTGGTGCACATCTGCCTATTAAGAGAAGACGAGTAGCCAGCGCCGTCTATAGGCACGAATATATCCTTGAACACTGATCTCTAAAAAATTAACTGGAGCACCGTGAGCCTGCCAAGACATTACACCGTGACTTGCATACAAGACTGACGTCGAATTCTTTTCTTTTCTTTATCTTGACATCGTGCATGCGTAGGAAGCCGAACAGAGATAACATATAGAGCGTGTAGGAATTAAATAGAGTAGGCGGCTGTTAATGGAAAGGAATTCAAACTTTAATAAACAAAGCGAAAAAAATGATCAAGGCGCGAGGAAAGACTACGGTACACAAGGAATTGCTTACGTTCCTGATCGTAAGCGTTCGTCCGGCATTACTGCAACAAAACCAGACAGTCTTCGCGAGTAAACTTGCAACTTCTTGATACATACGTAAATGGGGGTGCGGTACAGACTTCGTCATCTCGCTTCACTATATGCAGCCTCGTGCGATTACGTGGTAGTGACGTGGAGCAGAGCGCAATCTTTGATAAGAACAGAGCACCGCGCGAACTTCTGGCCATCAATGTTTGCATGCTTCATAAAGCGATTTTGGTATAGCTCAAAGTTGAGCTCCCAGCTGATAACACTGTCATCTTTCCTTGCTGTGTTTTCTTAGATGTTTCCTTATTCATCATATTTACAATTGTAAAACCTGAACAAAAAAGTCACAAGCCTGCGCGGCACACGCAGCACAGTCACAGCGTAAGTTGGTGGAGCTTCTCAAGACGCTCCACCAATTTGGGCACCACGCACAACAGGGTCTTCGCGGCCGTCTGTTCGCCTCGTTTTGACGAGAACACTCGGAACTGTCCGCCCGGCGTCGACAGCGAGCTGCGGCTTGTAATGCTCTCTCCACAGCAGTCTGCTGAGCCCGATCAAGCCTTACAACTACAACTTACATGTCGGGCGCGCCGCGTTTGCAGGCACCTTAACTAGATGGCGCCAGCATACTGGCGGAGGCTCGGCAGCTCGGGAGTGCGTTAATTGCGCGCCTAGTCTGAATCGCATATAGTCTTCTGCGCCTGCGGACGCTGCGTTTGCAGGCATATTACCTAGATGGCGCCACCATACTGGCGGAGGCTGGAGTCGTCTTACCCTGCGTTTGCCTTAGGGTATTTTCCGCGGCCCGATAGCAAGCGCTTGCGAGGCTCAGTGGTAGAGTTCGATCCTGGTGGTAATTCGGGTACTTTTTCGCGTTTCCGGCGATAGCGGTTACGCGGCGGACGCCGGAGGCACCATCGAGACCCGAAACGGCTATTGGAATGAGCCCATAACAGCTTACGCTGTAAAACATGCCTTGTAAATCTATACACAGATTTTACGTCCTCCCGTCAGCAAAACGCGTCAGCGCTTAAAAGGAAAGGTGTATTTCGTATGAATGTAGAAAATGTAGGTGAGCGCTCTCACTTCTCACCTTTTATGTGTAAGTTTTGGTCACCTTTTAGCGGCTTCCCGACCACGTTTAGAACGCCAGCAGCCGTAGCGTTACGGAACCCTGCAATGCTGCATATATTGTGTTACCCAAGGCGCATTCTCCATAAGCGACACACTCCTGTTTTGTCGCTTGTTAGGTGGCGCACAAATATGTTACCTTGGGGATATATTTATGGGCAAGCTAGGTCTCAAGTAGCAAAGCACAGACGTTATTGTAAGTTGGCTGTCCCACTGTGGCTCCGTGCAGCTGAACGTCATCAAACAGCCTTACGCTAATTCATTACTCGCATCAGCACCTAATTTATTTTATCGATTCCCTAAACTGCCCTCAAAATCCTTTCAGGAGCCGTTCCTCATTCTGGGACAAAAACGAACCTGTTACGGACAGTCCGCGCATTACTTAACAGAAAAAAAAATATTTTCGCTGCGAAGCGTAACCGCTTGACGAATATTATAAGCCATGTGTACATTCTGAGTGTTACGCGCGGTAAGGCGCAGTCATTCATGATTGTCTAACTTCTCAATATAATCAACTCTGTCAATGGCCTGCGCGAACCACTTCTGTCAAGTGCAGCAACCTATGAAAGCGTAGACGTTCAGGGCCACGTTTACGATAAGAAACAACAAGCTATAGATCTAAGTGAGTGGTAAAGTTTAAGTAGGCTGCACTGAACAAAGTATGCAAACAAAATTAAAAGCGCCTAAATAGCTCTGAAATACGAGGCAGCACTCAAAAGATAGAACCATAAATACATAAATCTTGCAGCAAACTTGCAAGCGCTGGGCTGAACTCCCCGGACGCTCTTTACTGCAGCATAAAGTACGTTATCTGCATTTCGTAAGGAAGCCTGGATATGCATTAATCAAGAGCGTGCCCTGAAATATGCATGAAAGAAGCCGCCCGATCATGGCCGCTTTGCTAGACTTCGGGACATCATTCGATAGGCACCTATCTATATACTCGCAAGAGTTATTCGTCCACTGCCTCAGACATGGCCTAAAAAGTGACCCTTGCCTATTTTGCGCCGCATGCTTTTCCTGGCGTATATAGTAGCGGCTGTTTATGGTAGAACACCTACTGGAATCCTTTCAGGCACGCCTTGAGTGTATTGGTTTGCTCCTACCTTACTATAGAACGTAACAAATTGGAAGTAAAATAATGCGGGGGGGGGGGGGGGGGGGGGGCGTACTGGAGCGTTCTAAGTGGCTACTGCGACCGAGCACTGCAATACAAATTTTGCATTTGGCCACCCACCGCGTATTTAATACTGCTGCAGCCCTTATTTCTTTTTAGAAATACGTCGCAGTATTAAAAGGTTCCTAGACGAAGGGGGAAAGTCGCAAGGACAACAGTACATTTTAGTATGAGTTTGAGAAGTGCCAAAGGGGAAGACGCCCTTGGAGAGTTGAAACAGCTAGAAGATCTATAGTTCCGATAACGTTATCACTCTGTGTGTGTGAGTGCCTCTTCTTTTGTGTTATTTGGAGTATTGCCTAACTATCGGCAAGTATCTAGTTCTGGAAATACTAAAAGCAACTGCTACGCGGACTTCACCGACGATGCAAACGGCACCTTGTAATATAAGCTTTTATCGTGTCAGGACCACCTTGCCGCTACCGCATTTGTCGACTACGTTGAAGCTGCAAGTAGGCATGACGCTCAGAAAGTGCACGTGTAACTGCTGATTGACTGCCGGCATACCTGTGGTGTGTAACTCTAAACTAAAACGTTTTAAGAATAGGTGCCTGTCAAGTTTGGCAGTTTGTTCGTTCGATTGTTTGTTTGTTTATTTATTGGTTTGTTTGTTTGCTTGTTTGTTTGTTTGTTTGTTTGTTTGTTTGTTTGCTTGTTTGTTTGTTTGTTTGTTTGTTTGTTTGTTTGCTTGTTTGTTTGTTTGTTTGTTTGTTTGCTTGCTTGCTTGTTGTTTGTTTGTTTGTTTGTTTGTTTGCTTGCTTCCTTGCTTGCTTGCTTGTTTGTTTGTTTGTTTGTTTGTTTGTTTGTTTGTTTGTTTGTTTGTTTGTTTGTTTGTTTGTTTGTTTGTTTGTTTGTTTGTTTGTTTGTTTGTTGTTGCTTGCTTGCTTGCTTGCTTGCTTGCTTGTTTGTTTGTTTGTTTGTTTGTTTGTTTGTTTGTTTGCTTGCTTGCTTGCTTGTTTGTTCGTTTGTTTTGTTTGTTTGCTTGTTTGTTTGTTTTGTTTGTTTGCTTGTTTGTTTGTTTGCTTTTTGTTTGTTCGTTTGCTTGTTTGTTTGTTTGCTTGTTTGTTTGTTTGCTTGTTTGTTTGTTCGTTTGCTTGTTTGTTGTTTGCTTGTTTGTTTGTTTGTTTGTTTGTTTGTTTGTTTGTTTGTTTGTTTGTTTGTTTGTTTGTTTGTTTGCTTGCTTGCTTGCTTGTTTGTTTGCTTGCTTGTTTGTTTGTTTGTTTGTTTGTTTGTTTGTTTGCTTGCTTGCTTGCTTGCTTGCTTGCTTGTTTGTTTGTTTGTTTGTTTGTTTGTTTGTTTGTTTGTTTGTTTGTTTGTTTGTTTGTTTGTTTGTTTGTTTGTTTGTTTGTTTGTTTGTTTGTTTGTTTGTTTGTTTGTTTGTTTGTTTGTTTGTTTGTTCGCTCACTCGTTCGTTCGTTCGTTCGTTTCCCTGACCAAGAAGTCCCCTTGTTGAAGTGTTCGTTCCAGAGACAACCCTCGTTGGACCAGTGTCGATCACATCGTCTCCTTCTTCGGGTCAGCCTGTGTCTTGTTTGAAGCTCATCGCTCTAAACACTCAACTGCATTGCAGTCGAATACACTACTCTGCTTTCGGTTGTCTGATATGTATGCTATCTGGCAAATGAACTCAGGAATAATGCAAACAGCGGCACAGTAGCGCAAAATGTTCTCAATCTTTTTGACTGAGTGCGAGATTACGATTGAAATCAGAAATTAGAGATTACTATGGCACTACTAACTCACAAACCACGCTTCTTTCAAGGCCATCTTGCACGAGATTTTTAATTAGATACTACCTTGCTTTCCTTGTTTTGCTTGCGATTCTTGTTCTGCAGACTTCTTGTTCTCTTATTATCGACAAAGTTCCAGGACATTATGGACTAGTTGCGGTTGCTTCTTTCTTTCCCTTAATATTCCCTTTAAATTGTTAATTCTTTGGAATGTTTGTATATTCTTTAAACGGTGATGAGACTTATCACGTAGTTTCGTCTTCTGCTGTAATGCGATATTGAAGCTGCAGATTATGCTCAATGAATGAATGAATTAATTAATTAATACGTTAGCTTGACCACAGGCCACGCATGCTATCACACATGAAGGACGCAAGATGAAGCGTCGAAAATATCATGAACACTTACATCGCGCGCACACTTCGTCTTCCCCTTATTGGGTTTAATTGAAAGAACATACAAAAGTCATAGAAATTCATATTTGGATATATGGACTTTATATATCGTCTACAGGCAGTTTCTACCGACGTTCTATGAACTTATGGCCTTGCACTTTTCATGACTACTTAACACACCATCTCCGAAATTGATCAACAGGGGGCGAACCAAAGAAGCCTCTCAGCCTTGAGCCAGCTCTTCAACAAGGGGACTTGGATTGTCTGATTACTTGTCTGACTTGTTTTTGACGAACACAAATCATTCCGTCAAAGCGTAGCCGCCAGATTGAAGCTTCCCTTGTTTGCTCACTGTTGATCACTTCATGTATCCGTCATGACCCCTTTCTCTAGTTTGGATCTCCCGTGATTTATCGTTTATAGAATTCCTACAGGTTGCGCATGTGAAATCAAAATATGAATGGAGGCAGAATACCCCTGAAATGTCTACTGACTGCCCACAGACGGCCTTAGTTCATAAAGGTCGTTAGAGGGGGCATATCCGTACTTTCCCAGGGCCTAGATTGTCACGATCGAAACGTAGCGCGATTTTTCGAAGCGATTTGCTAGACGAGTGGTGGCGGCATACACAAAGAACGTGGCCTAAGTCATTAAAAACATCACACGTTGGGCATGTTGTCACGTCCAGCTATTTAATTTACGAAGAACTTCGTTGGTATAGAGAGAGAGAGATTTATTTGAGGAAAGGCCTGAGCGATAGTTTGCTATGGCCTGCTACTCTACACTGGGAAAGAGGGGTGGTGAAAAAGAGCGGTGAATGATGATGATGATGATAAGATAAGGAGGTGCGTATATACATGTCCGTCACGTTGGGGTCATTCTAGAGTCGTGCGTCGACTCCAGTGGCTTGAAGGAACGCTATAGTCGCTCCGATGACCACAGCTGCGCTGTTGGCGTCAGGCCAAGGACCTAATACAATCTCGTCAGATATTGGACTTTTAGTAACTTGTTCAATGGTAGAAATAAGGCTCTGCCGTTCTCGCGCGCAATCTGGACATGGGCAAAATATATGCTCAAGTGTTTCTGGCGCTTCGCAGTGGTCGCAGTTCGGACCAATGTCACTGCAGCCGATATGCGTATAACGCCTCGTGAGTGCAACACCAAGCCGAATCCGGTGTATCACACTCCTTATACTCCTCTTCAGTTTATGAGGCATGCGAAGCTTCATTTCTGGGTCCTATTTGTGCAGTCGCCTGTGTCGTTGATCTGGATTGGTCTAGTGCTCAAGTGTAGAGAAGCGCATAACGCACCGAAGCAGGGCATTCGTGTCGGTTCGTGATAGCGCAATGCCTACTTTAGGCGCATTATTCACAGCTATTTTAGCTTCAGCATCTGCTTGTTCATTTCCTATCACGCCACAGTGTGCAGGTATCCACTGAAAGGTGACATGGTGGCCGCTTTTTGTCGCAATGTCGAGAAGCTCTGCGATTTCGAGAGCTAAAATATATAAGGGCCTTGTCTCATAGCGCACTCAATGGCTTGGAGAGCGGGTTTGGCTTCTGACATAAAAAACCAGGGCGTCTATTGTGCCCGGAAGCAGCAATTAGCATGCACAGAAACGTCATTTATCTTTAATATATCTGCTCGCACAGGCGATAGACTGAAACTTGGGCGACGAACTATTCTACTCGCATAGCTGGCATTACACATGCAAAGGTATAGCGTTTTTTTTTTTTTTTTTTTTTTTAGGTGCGAAGCACCTTATGCGCCCGGGCTGTCGGCGTCTCCTGTCGTAATCGTTGTCGTCGTAGTAGTAGTCGTAGTCATGGTAAGCAAGCGGCTCGTGCTCGCGCTCGGCACGTGCTCGTGCCACTGCTCCCGCGTTCGTCGTCGTCGTCTTCTTCCACAGCTGGCTGCGTTGCCGCTCCATTCCAGCGTATAATTTCACTTCTCTTCTGTCGTCGTAATGGGGAGGCCGCGCTTACGGGGTTATGAGCCATTGCTTAAAGCAGTATGACCCCATTAGCGGTGCATCACTGCATGTTTCGCACCTCTTCGGGTTTCATGTTAGTGGAGCTGAATTTCGCTCAATGGGTGATTTGACACTTACGCACAATTTTTCCTGCACTATTTTCTTTTCATTTTCAAAGAGAGAGAGAGAGAGAGAAGAACATTTAATGGGAGGAAAAGCTGAGATAATTTTTTCCATCCATTTCTCCTTTTTTTTCTTCTTTTTGGTTATTTGGTCACTTCTTGAAAAGGTTGAATGACGAGCCGATGTAACTTCTCAAATTTTCTCTTTTTTTCAGAAAATACCATTGTATGAACAACATTTCACGTGAACTAGAACATCGTCATCATATTCAGCCTATTTTTATGTCCACTGTAGGACAAAGGCCTCCCCCAGCGCTCTCCAATTATCCCTGTCTTGCGCTAGCTGATTCCAACTTGCCCTTGCAAATTTCCTAACTTCATCAACCCACCTAGTTTTCTTCCATCCTCGACTGCACTTCCCTTCTCTTGGTATTCATTCTGTAACTCTAATGGTCCACCGGTTGTCGGCCCTACGCATTTCATGGTTTGCCCAGCTCCATTTTTTTTTTCTCTTAATGTCAACCAGAATATCGGCGATCCCCGTTTGCTCTCTGATCCACACGGCTCTCTTCCTGTCTCTTAACGTTACGCCTAAATTTCTCCATTCCATCGCTCTTTGCGCGGTCCTTAACTTTTTCTCGAGCTGCATTGTTAACCTCCAAATTTATTCCCCATATGTTAGCACAAGTACAATGCAAGGACATTACACTTTTCTTTTCAACGACAGTTTTAAGCTCCCAGTCAGGATTAAGTAATTCCTGCCGTATGCACTCCAATCCACTTTTATTCTTCTGTAAATTTCCTTCTCATCATCAGGGTCCCCTGTGAGTAATTGACCTAGATAAACGTACTCCTGCACATACTCTAAAGGCTGACAGCTATCATTAATTCTCTTTCCTTGCCGAGAATTGAACATTACCTTTGTCATCTGCATATTAATATTCAACCCAACTCTTAAGAGTAGGGAACTATAGCATAGCAGTGGTTATACACAGTCTATCGATTCGATTTAAAATAAACACCGCGTCTCCAAAGTACTTATTCGGCACTATAGTTGCAGTTTTCGAAACAGTAACAAACTTTATCAGAAGCTTAGACATAGCTGCTCACGCCAGGAATCACGTCAGCACAAGGCTGCCATGTAGTTTCGACAACTACCTACCACCTGTTTATTCTTGTTTTCTTTCAGTTAGAATATATTTTTAATTCCAAAGCATTATATACCCCATTACACTAAAATTTGGCGGCGTCGGCGTCGCCACAGAGCGATCGTACCAAAAATGGCCGACGGCGCAAAAAGTAAAAGCACATTAGAAATGCCCGGATTGACGTCACATTTCTCAGGGAGGTTCCTGTAAGCAAACTAAATCAATGCTTTTGAAAATAAAATTTTATAAACTTCAGCATGGGTGGGAATTGAATCCGGGCCTCCGCAGTGCTAGACGCGAGCACGCTTCCACGACGCCACGGCAGCTCCACAGTCCTGGTTGACTAAAGGTTTGCCTAATGCCTGCGTCATTGCACGCGTCACGTCGCTGATTATACGCCTCTGAGCGGTCCTTTGAGTTATCAACTCCTCGCGAGCAAGCGAGCGCGTGGCGCTAAGCTTGGCGCGTTTTGGTTTGGTCTTACCAATGCAGTTAGAACGCAGCCGAGAGCTCGCGCGGACCACATTAATTTACTACATGAAACACCACACTCGAATGCCGTTACGCAATAAATAACATGCTCATTGAAACAGTACGCAGCGTAAAATACCTAGAAATTGAGGTGGTTAGCAATGCATGTCAAGCAATTGGATTCATTAGGCGCAATCAGCACTATGCTAACACCGATACCAAACTACTAGCTTACACTACATTAGTACGGTCGAAATTAGAGTATGAGTCTATACTCTATAATATGGAATCCCCATCAGGTATACCTCACCAACAAACTAGGATCGCTTCAGAGCAAGGCCTGCTCTTTTCATTGCAAGAAAATACTCGCGAAAATTTATCGCCACTGGGATAAAAGAATCGTCATCTTGCAAATCACAGGCATCAGGCACTGCTGTCTTTTTTTTTTTCATAAATTTTAGCATAGTCATTCACACTCACCACGCGTTATATCACGTCAGCTCATCGTTTATTTCCTCGGCTCGTTGGCTCAGTGTTTCTAGACTTTACTAAAGCTTTTGACACTGTCAATCATCCTATTTTGTTTAACAAACTAGAATCGTTAGGTATAACAGGTCCAGCTTTAACTTTTCTAAAAAATTACTGACTTGACCGCGAGCAAACAGTCAGTGTAAGGGGTGCTTATTCCGAATCAAAAGCAATTAATCAAGGGGTACCACAAGGTTCAATACTGGGACCCTTGTTGTTTTGCATTTACATTAACGACTTATCTGATTTTCTTCTAATACAATTCTATATGCTGATGATACCACCATTTCCCTGTCAGACAAGTCTTTACCAACCTTGCTCCTTAAACTGAAAAATGAACTAGCGAAAGTTGTAGAATGGTGTCAGTTGAATCACTTAATTTTAAACCCGGTTAAAACTCAGTTCATGATATTTAAAACAAAACAGAGGATGTTACCTTGTATACCCCAAGTTACCCTCGACAGTCATCTTAATGCTGCCGCGGACCGTGTGTCATTCCTTGGCATAAAATTAGATCCTAACTTGAAATTTACTAATCATATTGCATTTAATTGTTAAACAAAAAACAGCTTACGGCATAAGAGCATTGGTTAAATCACCAGCATTTTTTGCAGAACACGCATTACTATCTCTATACTTTGCATTCATTCATAGTCATATCACTTACGGTATTGCTTCCTGGGGAAACACATATAGATGTCACTTCTCGTCTATTCAACACATACAGAACCAGGCCATTCGCATAATCACGAACAACTCCTTTTATTCAGATGCTCTCCCGCTTCTTAAGGCTAACTCTATTCTACCTGTATCTGGTTTGTTTAAGTATCATTTAAGTATTCTCTTCTTTAAATTGCTTAACAAACAGCTTGCTTACGAATTTGTTGACTTCAACCTACTTACTAATACCAATTCCATTAGGTTTGCGCATAATAACAACTTTCTCCTACCTAAATGTAGCACCAACTATGGAAAAATGACGTCCTTGTTTTCAGCGATAAAAATATGGAATGACCTACCACATTCTCTTAAACAAACATCATCATTGAATACATTCAAACATGAATTGAAGTGTTTTATTTTTTGTAAATAGTTTCATGCCCGATAATATGTTGTTCTGTATAATTACGCTTGTTGACATAGGCAGTTCCTTGTTTTTTGTATCTTACCATTGTATTGTATTTTGATCGTTCATTTGTCTTCCTTCAACGCTGTTAATTTTGCTGCTTTAACTCATGCCTTGTATACCTTTTTTTTTTATTTGAACCGAGGGTCCCGTTGCAGTCATTGACTTTGGGACCCTCGTCTGTATAGTATCGTTTACGTAATCATTGTATTGAATGGATAATAAACTGAAACTGAAACTAGACCATTCATTTAAAGTGCAGCCTGTCTACACTCGGTCAAACCATTTTTTTTTCTTATTCGCCGCTTCTTGTTGCTATCAGACATCGGAATTAGCTCCCAGAATTCATTGCATGTCTTATCAATCCTGAGACTCTGGCCGAAGACCTCTAGTATGCACTAGGCCGCCAAAGTGTCAATGCTCATTTTGAAGGCAACCGGGCTAGATGAGCGCTTGTAAGTGAACATTCATCATGAGTGAACATATGCGTGAATGAACTCCTTTCTGCGAGTGCGTGCACAATGACTCTCCTTCTTCTCTCAATCTTTACCTATATTTCCCCTTCCCCACGTGTAGATAGCCAATCTGGCGAGGCATTGCTTAACCTCTCTGCCTTTCCTTCTTATCTCTCTCTCTCTCTTATCAATCATGACAGATTTCTTAGGAACTTACAGAGCATATTCGCATGAATATAGTTACTTTTGTATTCATTTCCTTTCTTATTCTAATGCTTCTTTATTCAGAGCAGTTGGGAAATGTTATTTATTTCTCTTTCCTGTAGTTTTAAAACGCAGAGCCCCTCTTCGCTTCAGTGTGTTTAGTGCCAAGTACTTACGAACTACAGTGCTCTTTAGCATGTTATTTGCGTATTGTAACTCTCGTTCCACTGTTTTACATTATCTGTACCTTGTATGAGAGCTTATATTTCTATGTTTGCATCCATGGGTATTCACTGCCTATTGTGCTTTGAACTAGAATATTATTGCGACAGCAATTATATGGACACTCAGGCGCATTTCTGACATCGTCGTCGTCGTCGCCGTGATGTTACGTATAAAGTCCACGAGCGATAGAATCGTCGCAGCGCGCCGTACGCTGTGTGTGCGAGTGAAAGCATGTGACGGTGAGCGGGCAATCGCGGCTCGCACACGCAAGGGCGGGAAGTGCGGAGGAAGCGCGCAGTCTTCCAGTCGCGCACAAGGCTCGTAGTCTGGGTAGGGAGGTGGAGGGGCCGCGCTTGATTGCGGCCGCGCGCTCCCGGTGGCCGGAAGCATCCGGGGGGAGGGTGGGCAGGGGGAGGGGCCGCGCTTTACTGCGGTCGCGTGCTCTCGCGGTCCGGAAGGCTCCGGAGGGAGGATGGGAGGGGGGGGGGGGGGGTTGTGCCGCGAGCGCCCGCCCACGCGACTGTATCTTGAAAGCCATCTGCGGCGGGGGCACAGTCCGCCCTCCTTGTGTTTTCGCAGCTAAGATCGCGTTGATGCGAGCGCCGCCATGAAGCTCAATTCACTCGCTGATGCTGCTGCTCCGCTTACTCACTCCAGCATTTTGACAGCGACTTTCCGTGGTCATCTAATGAGATGCCTTCCTGTTAGCGTGTGCGCATTAGTTTTACTTTTAACTAATTCAGTTAGTTTACCTATGTTTACAAGTTTATATCTCCGATACAACTACTATCTTTACTTTGGATCACCATCAGCAGCAGCAGCAGCATATATTTATGTCCACTGCAGGACGAAGGCCTCTCCCTGCGATCTCCGATTGCCCCTGTCTTGCGCTAACTGATTCCAACGTGTGCCTGCAAATTTCCTAACTTCATCACTCCACCTAGTTTTCTGCCGTCCTCGACTGTGCTTCCCTTCTCTTGGTATTCATTCTGTATACCTAATGGTCCACCGGTTATCCATCTTACGCATTACATGGCCTGCCCAGCTTCACTTTTTCCGCTTAATGTCAACTAGAATATCGGCTATCTCGGTTGTTCTCTGATCCACACGACTCTCTTCCTGTCAACGTTAGGCCTAACATTTTTCGTTCCATCGCTCTTTGTACGGTCCTTAACTTGTTCTCGAGCTTCTTTGTTAACCTCCAAGTTTCTGCCCCATATGTTAACCAAGGTAGAATGCAATGATTATACACTTTTCTTTCCAACGACACTGGTAATCTCCCAGTCAGGATTTGGTAATGTCTGCCGTACGCACTCTAGCCCAATTTTATTCTTCTATAAATTTCTTTCTCATGATCAGGGCCGCCTGTGAGTAATTGACCTAGGTAAACGTACTCCTTTACAGACTCTAGAGGCTGACTGGCGATCCTGAATTCTTGTTTCCTTGTCAGGCTATTGAACATTATCTTGGTCTTCTGCATATTAATCTTCAACCCCACTTTTACACTTTCTCGGTTAAGGTCCTCAATCATTTGCTGTAATTCGTGCCCATTGTTGCTGAATAGGACAATGTCATCTGCAAACCAAAGGTTGTTGAGATATTCGCCGTCGATCCTCACTCCTGAGCTTTCCCAGTCTAAAAGCTTGAATACTTCTTCTAAGCATGCAGTGAATAGCATCGGAGAGATTGTGTCTCCTTGCCTGGCCCCTTTCTTGATAGGTATCTTTCTACTTTTCTTGTGGAGAACCAAGGCTGCTGTGCAATCCTTGTAGATATTTGCAAATATATTCACGCATGCATCCTGTACTTCTTGGTTGCGTAATGCCTCTATATGACTGCTGGTATCTCTACAGAATCGAATGCTTTTTCATAATCTATGAAAGCCATATAGAGAGGTTGATTGTACTCCGCAGATTTCCCTATTACTTGGTTGATGACATGGATGTGATCCATCGTAGCATATCCCTTCCTGAAGCCAGCCTGTTCTCTTGGTTGACTGTAGTAAAGTGCTGCCCTGGTTCTATTGGTAATTGTCTTGGTGAATATTGTATACAATACTGAAAGCAAGCTAATGGGTGTATAATTCTTCAATTCTTCAACGTCTCCCTTCTTATGGATTAGTATAATGTTGGCGTTTTTCCAGCTTTCTGGTACACTTGAAGTCGTGAGGCATTGCGCATAAAGGGCCGCAAGCTTTTCGAGCATGATATCTTATCCATCCTTGATTAAATCGACTGTTATTCCATCTTCTCCGGCAGCTTTTCCCCTGGTCATGTCTTTCAAGGCCATTCTAACTTCATCGCTAGTTATAGAAGGGGCCTCTGTATCCTGTTCATCACTATTTCGAATGAAAGTAGCTTGGCTGCTCTGGGAACTGTACAGGTCAGTATAGAATTCTTCCGCTGCTTTTACTATGACATCGAAATTGCTGATAATATTACCCTGCTTATCTTTCAATGCATACATTTTGCGTTGTCCTATGCCTATTTTCTTCTCACTGATTTCATGCTGCGTCCATATTTTACTGCTTCCTCAATCTTTTCCACGTTATAATTTCGGATATCCCTTACTTTCTTCTTGTTGATCAGTTTCGACAGTTCAGCGAATTCTATCGGATCTCTCGAGTTTGACACTTTCATGTTTTGCCGTTTCTTTATTAGGTCCTTTGTTACTTGGGAGAGCTTACCTACAGGTTGCCTTGGTGCCTGACCTCCCACTTCAATTGCTGCTTCTCAGATTAGCCCAGTTATGGTTTCATTCATTACCTCTATGTTGCCTTCATCTTACTGTTCTAAAGCTCCACATTTGTTTGCGAGCACCAGCCTGAATTGCTCTGTTTTTACCCTTACTGCGTCTAGGTTGGCCTGTTTCTTCATGACTAACTTTACTCTTTCTGTCTTCAAATTAAGAGAAATCCTAGACCTCACTAGCCTATGGTCACTGTACTTTACCCTACCTAACACTTCTACATCCTGCACCATGCTGGGATCGGCAGAGAGTATGAAATCTATTTCATTCCTTGTTTTTCCATTAGGGCTTTTCCAGGTCCACTTCCTGTTGATGCGCTTCCTGAACAAGGTATTCATTATTCGGAGCATATTCCTTTCCGAGAATTCTACCAACATCTCTGCTATATAGTGTTTCTAGAATCGATGCCGTAGTTGCCAATGGTTTGCTCGCCAGCCTGCTTTTTCCCCGCATTTGCATTGAAGTCGCCCATGACTACAGTATGCTGAGTTTGCACCTTTCTCATTGCTAATTCAACATCTTCATAAAACTGTTCTATTTCTTCATCATCGTGACTAGAGGTTGGGGCGTAGGCTTGTACAACCTTCATTCTATACCTCCTATTCAGCTTTATTACAACGACTGCTACCCTCTCATTAATGCTGTAGAATTCATCAATAACGCCCGCAATGTCCTTATGGACTAGAAATCCTACTCCGAATTCTCTCCTATCTGGAAGACCTCTGTAGCAAAGGACGTGGTCTTTAGTCAGCACTGTATAAGCCTCACCAGTTCTTCTTACCTTACTAAGGCCAATAATATCCCAGGCAATTATTGATAATACTTCAAATAGCCCTTCGCCTTCCGGGTGAAACTGCGACTTTTTTTACTAGATTTACTGCCTAGTATAGCACTTCTTTCGTTCTTGATATTGCTGTTATGTAGTTATCTTCAACAATTTACCATGTATTCTCTTTTTATTATTGTTTCTCCCTTTTGTAAAGTGTCAACCGTGCCCTTTAGGGTAATCGAATAAATAAATATAAACTAAGGCAGGTGAGCACAATTTTATAGTATTGGGAGCTAGGTGTATCCTGTCCGTCAATGAGTCTACTACAACCTGAGAAAATAGTTCAGTGCATTCTCGTCAACCGGAATTACTGTACTGCGCTTACAAGGCCCACCATCGCAGCTAAGGAGTCTAGCTTCCGCAGATACCCTGTAGTACCAAGAAGCTATCATACTGCTCTTGACGGCAATGGTGTAATTCCCAATGATCATTCGTGGTCCTCGGGCACTGTGAAACAATATATAATGAGGTGGCACTGCCTTTGTTTCGCCTTAGAGAGCGTGTGAGACCGCGCCAAAAAAAGGCAGTTCTATATTGTTCTTTTTAACATTATTTAGCTCATCTTTTGCACCTCTTTCCCTGTGCAGTGTAGCCAACCAGAGACATCCTCTGGTTAACCTCCCTCTATTTCCTTTACTTTAATCTCTCCCTTTCTCTGCCTTTGTTTGAAGCCGCCGCGGTAGCTCAGTGGTTACGGCGCTGCACTGCTGTCGCGGGTTCGATTCCTGCCGCAGCGGCCGCATTCCGATGTGGGCGAAATGCAAGAGCTCTCGTGTACTACGCATTTGGGTGTACGCTAAGCACGAGGTCGCGGGATTGAATCCCCGCCACGGCGGCCGGATTTCGATGGGGGCGAAATGCGTAAAGCTCCCGTGTACTTAGATTTTGGGGCACGTAAGGAACCCCAGGTGATCCATATTATTCCGCAGTCCCCCACTACGGCGTGCCTCATAATCAGATCGTGGTTTTGGCACGTAAGACCCCATAATTTCATTTAATTAAATTTGGGTGCACGTTAAAAAACCCCCAGACGGCTAAATTAATTTCGGCGTCCCCCTACAATGGCTTTGGCCCGTAAATCCGGAGAATTTATTTAAAATTTATTTAATTTTCGCCTTTGTTTGGAAGCAAAGATAGTCGGAGTACTTTCCAGAATAAGAACCAAATCAGGCATTTATCGCTCTTTCGAGGACCTAAATGCAACACAGAATGATGTCACTTTATTTACTTCTTGTTAAAAATGTAAGCCACGTTTCAGTAGCGTGCGTTTCATTCGCTTTTATTGTAGTCCTTGTTGTGCCCTTTATTAGCCTATGTAGCAAGGACTTTTCTAATATTTAGCGCGTTTGCCTGTGGCAGCATTTTACGACAAATATAAAGGCGATAAGGACAACCGTTAATTAATTAAGTCTGAAACCTCGTTATTTTACGCCAACAGGATTTACATTCTTACCGTTCACCAGACTCTTGAGTAAAATCTCCAAGGCAAGGAACAACGCTTCACCTCGCGCTATTCTGCTTTTGTAGCCTTCTTGTACTTCTTTCATTTTCTTGAACCAAATATTGTAATACAGCGCATACACTTAATTTCTTCAGACCAGTCAACATTGTTTTTATCATGGAACTTCCTGACATCCGAGAACAGGTAAAAGAAGATCATTATACCGCTGAATTCCATCTTTTTTCTTTTGTTATTATCGTCTTTTTTTTCTTTTTTTTGTGCTAAACTTGTTCGGTTAGAAATTTGATCGTTTATGATACAATTACGTACAAGCGCCTTGTCATCGGATCTCCGAAGTTATGGTCTTGTCTTTTCCTTAGCCAGTTTTCTCGTCCCACGCGTGCAGCTCGCTGACTACCAGCTGCTTTTGTCATGAATATAATATGAGCGAACATGTATATCTTATTTCAGGCACACGGGGCTTTTTTTGGGAACTGTCTCAGAATAAGGAGCTTTACTCTCCCTTCGGTTTCGTTTTATTATTATTTTTTTTGCAATGAACGCTTATAATGACAGAAAAAGAAAGAAAAAAGATCTGTCAAGAAGGCCGACTTACCTAAAGAAGGGCCTGTAAACTTTGTTTTTGAACGTTCAATCAAATTAGTGCTCGGGGAGGTCCGCGTGCTGCATTTCAATAAAGAGACGCGATTTTCGCGTCGATGTACGCGAGAGACTTGTTCTTTTTCTCAGCAGCAGCATGAAGTTGATGAAAACAATGTCGAGGAACAAGATAACGCTGCTGGAGACCCTTGCGCAGCCAGAGAAATTGGCATTTGCTGCAAGTACCAGCTTCCTCGTGGGCCGCCCTTCTTTTTGTGTCGGCAGCGCAGAAACGGCGCGCGTGGTTCTTCGTGCCGCGGGTACGCGCACCGGCGCTCGTCCTGGGCCATTCTTGCGGTGCTCGTAATAAATGTTGTATCGTACTGCCTTCAGGTCGGCCGTCGCGCTCTCTTCAATTTAATATCCGTATCGTTCGCCATCAGTGCCTTGCTCGCGGCTTATTGGTCGGTATAAAAACACGAGCATGGGCTCGCTGCCCGTGGACAGAATATTTCCTTTGCGCATAACCGAGGACCTTCTTTCTGGGTCTCGCTCTCAGACGTGACACCGTTCTTCTCCTCCCCGCCGCTGTGCCGCGTGAATTATGCAGCAGAGGACGAGCCATTCTTGCAACGTTTCCTTTGACACAGAGCCCTTCGGTTGACCTTAGTCCGACCTTTTTTTTTCCCACTTTCTTATTTTTTGTTTCGCCCGATGTCTGCTGCCCTCCCCGCTAACCCCATCGCCCAGCTTCGTTAATGCTTCCTTTGTCTATACGTTCTCTAAAGCGTGCCGTGAAGTGACCGTGAATTGTCTGCACGCCTGTCCTTTATTAAACTCGTCATAAGACTGGAATTTCCAGAATTCTTCTGCCGGCTGCAGAGCCTGGCGGCACATCCTGAAGAGGTACTGATTACTTATTTTCCTTTATTTTTTTCGCTGTCCTTTCCTTTCGTTATTTTCCTCTCTCATTCTAAAGCATTGGAATGACTTTGCCACAGTGAGTGTTGAAACGTGATAACAAAGAATTCGTTTGATCTCAGCTCGACGGCACGACTGTGAGATGGAATAATTGTAGATGACATTGCGGTATTGATCTCATGACCAACTTCAGACAGGCAAGTTTATTGTTACTTCAAAAGATGATGCCACCGGGCAATATAGTGTCATTCTCTGGTATAGTCAGGCAAGAATTTTTGGTGGCAACAGGGCGCGGGCTAGTTTGTACCATCTTTGTTGGATGTCTAGCGCTGCAGTGGTAGAAACTTGAACAAAACAGGCAGCCGTTTCTGCTTATCTTATCAAGCGAATATGTCGTTGAACTTACTTCACTCCCTCTATGTTCTATGCCGATCAGATAGCGGTCCTTTAAAAGTGAGATAAAACATTCTCGAAAACGACGGCTTTGTTATTCTTGTCCAAGTACTGTTCGGTGCGAATTAGATTTAAGCCAAGAAATATACCTCATACAACATACATTTCATCCAGTCAAGTTTAAAATGACCTCCGCTACCGCGCGTCTTCGGATTTTCGGCATTCTTGTCGCTTCTGACTTGTAACGCCTGATTATGTCAGTGAAGTGTCAGTGTATCTCTTCACTTGTTGGAAGATGCATACTAAACTGCCGTCTAAGTTGTAGCAGCGATATTGGGACGATGGAAAGTTTATTATAAGGTCGAGTTCGTGAGTCTAAATCTAGGTGAGAATTTAGTTTATTGCCAAAAGAGAGAAACTCATTATCTGCCACAGACGTGCGGATAACGCATGCGTTACAGAGGCACGAGTACCAACATGTTCTGAAATCAAATCGAACCAAACTATGGAGTTTTACGTTCTAAAGCAGCAGCACACAGGCTACGAAAAATGTTGTACTCGATGGCTCTGTAATAAGTTCGACCACCTGGCGTTCTTCAACATGCACTATAATATATGTATATACCACGCGTTCAAAATTAAGCTTTATGGTTTTCTTAAAATTAGGCACTGGGTGGCACGCGAAGACCACCTGTACAAACAAGTTATGTAGCCAGAGGGACACAAAGTGAGATGATAATTATTGCTGTCAGCAGCCCATGTAATTAACTAAAACTGAATAATTAACTTTTTATTTACTGCAGTAAGTGTGTATGTTTGTATACAAAAGTTAGATGCAGTCGTGTTTCTACGCAGTATGAGTTGGAATAATTCTTCTAGCGTGTCTGTGCTCCGAGATATACGACTCCAAATTTTAATTGTCGTTCGCATTACGAACGACAATTAACGACAAATTGCGCCGATCCTCACTCTCTCGTACGCCTGCGAGAGAGTGAGGATCGGCGCAAAGCTCCTCCCTTGTGTGATGCGGCTGTTGCGTGTGGCGTTTAGTCTGACAACAGGGTGGAGACATGGGTAACGATGATAACTGTTCCCCTTCCCCTCTTGGCTGGCGAAATCAAGATAGGACAGCGTGGCATGCCGTACGCAGTAGGCATGATCCTGTTAAACACGATAACAGGAGATAATTTTTCTGCACATTTTTGTATTACTTGAGATCGCACAGGGGCATCATCTTGTGAACGCGTTAGCTTCACTGTCATCTACTAGAGTGCTTCCACAATAGTGGCGCCTCTGTACGAAAGGATAACCAAAAATATCCACGTGGAGTCCTTTCATGCTAATATGGCTGCTTCTGGCGGGACGCTGTATTCTACCGAAGAAAAAATAGACGTGGTACTTGCAATGGCTGAGTGAATGGCAACGCTTCATTCGCAATGCGGCTGTACGCGGCTCGCCACCCATACCATCCCCTTCCAATTAGGCCTACCTTCACAAACGTGTTTCAGGACTTTCGCACAGCAGGGTCAGTCCATAGTCCTAGAGAGACAAGGAAGACAATCGTCGATGACGACTTTGAAATCGACGTTGTCGCGTACGTAAAGTCGATGCAAGAACTGGGCATCCGATAGATTGCCGATCAGTGCGGTCGCAGGGTTGCATCAGTCGCAAATGTGCTAAGAAAGCATCAGCACTATCGGCGTCAAATGAAACGCGAACAGAGGAGCGCGTGGCCGAAGCATAACTGAAGGTATAGTGCGCGCCGTACTGTCCTCACCATTGACAGGTGCGCACATCCGGTTTCACCGCACTGCGAAGTGGTGATGCTGCCTCTTTTCATTTCTGTTCTGGTTCTCTTTTACTTGAAAGCGAGAAAATAAAAATCAAAGAATACAGATACTAAAATATCACAGCATAGGGCGAGTATTACCGCACAGTGCAGTGAAACCGTAATTGCTATCGGTTTCAAGTGAAACGCGTGGTAGGGTTGGCGCCATCCATCATCATAACTGAGCCAGTATCTTTTTCTGCTTTTAACTAAAAGAAAACCAGAACAGAAACGAAAAGGGGGAGCATAACCTCGCAGTGCGGTCAAACCGGATGTACGCGCCTGTCAATGGTGAAGACTGGACGGTGCGCACTATACCTCCAGTTATGCTTCGGCCACCCTCTCCGCTGTTCGCGGTTCATTTGACGCCGATAGTACGTCCCATCCCTATCATGCTTACCTTCACCAGGACCTAAGTGAGGCGGACTTTGAAAGGCGGGTTGACTTCTGCTATTGGGGCCTTATCAAAATTGATGAAGAAAAAGACTTCTTACACAGAATAATTTGGTCAGATAAAGCTCGTTTTTGCCGCAATGGCACTGTGAATATTCACCACGTGCATTATTGGTCCCAGGAAAATCCACACTGGCTGCGGCAGCACAAGCATCAAGTTCGCTGGAGTGTGAATGTGTGGTGTGGCATACTCGGGAACAGGATCATTGGACCTTACTTTTTTGAGGACAACTTGAACGGAAAGATGTACACGGAAGAAATATCAGGTGTTGTCGTCGACCACTTTGTCTCCAATCTTTCCCTGAATGACCTGCGACAAGTGTGGTTCCAGCCAGACGGAGCACCCCCATATTTCTCCACCACGGCAAAGAGCTGGTTGGACGCACTTTTTCCACTAGAGTGGATTGGGCGTGCAGGAGCGATGTTTTGGCCGCCGAGATCCCCTGACATTTCTCCGCTCGACTTTTTTCTTTGGGGCTACGTTAAAGATCGATTTTATGCAACAGAGCAGAGTGATGTCAATGATATTCATATCATTGACATATCTGCCTGTGCGAGCATCCGTGCAGAAGTACTACGCAGAGTTATCGAGTCGACGCGAGAGCGGTTTATGCTTTCCGTTGCTGTGGAAGGGGGGCATTTTCAGTATTCCTTTAGGCCATAACGGAAGGCGTTAGTAGATTAAAGGAAGCCTCGAGCTTGCTCATTCCCTACGTTGACCCGCCTGCTGGGGCCGCCGGGGACCTTCTCCGTCGGCGTCGCCGCCGCTGGGAGGCGGCCCTGAAAAGATCGAAGCTGGAAGACCAGCTCTGGGCCGTCCTGCAAGCCGAAGATGCCGCCCGAGTCCAAGGACTTCAAGCCGACACCTGAGGCCACTAAAATCAAAGGGCTGGCTTTTTCAATAAAGTTTATTTCTTCTTCTAGGGCATTGACATCTTGATGGGTGAAGTGTTTTTATGAGATTTGTGGATTACACAATAATGGTAAAAGCAGACCAATTCAGGCTGGTGCTCGCACACAAATATGCAGCTTTAAAACAGGAAGATGAAGACAACATAGAGGTAATGAATGAAACCATAACTGGGCTAATCTCAGAAGCAGCAATTGAATTGGGAGGTAAGGCACCTAGACAACCTGTAGGTAAGCTCTCCCAAGTAACAAAGGACCTAATAAAGAAACCACAAAGCATGAAAGTGTCAAACTCAAGAGATCAGATAGAATTCGCTGAACTATCAAAACTGATCAACAAGAAGAAAGTAATGGATATTCGAAATTATAACGTGGAAAAGATTGAGGAAGCAGTAACATATGAACGCAGCATGAAATCAGTGAGGAGAAAACTTGGCATAGGACAAGGCAAGTTGTATGCACTGAAAAATGAGCAGGGTAATATCATCAGCAATTTCGATGAGATAGTAAAAGCAACGGAAGAATTCTATACTGACCTGTAGAGTCCCCAGAGCAGCCAAGCTAGTTTCATTCGAAGTAGTAATGAACATAATACAGAGGCTCCTTCTATAGCTAGCGATGAAGTTAGAAGGGCCTTGCAAGATATGAACAGGGGAAAAGCTCCTGGAGAAGATGGAATAACAGTCGATTTAAGCAAAAATGGAGGAGATATCATGCTTGAAAAGCTTGAGGCCCTTTATACGCAAACCCTCACGACTTCAAGTGTACCAGAGAGCTGGAAGAACGCCAACATGTTAGAAGGGCCTTGCAAGACATAACCAGGGGAAAAGCTCCTGGAGAAGATGGAATAACAGTCGATTTAAGCAAAAATGGAGGAGGTATCATGCTTGAAAAGCTTGAGTACCCTTTATACGCAAGGCCTCACGACTTCAAGTGTACCAGAGAGCTCGAAGAACGCCAACATGTTAGAAGGGCCTTGCAAGATATGACCAGGGGAAAAGCTCCTGGACAAGATTGAATAACAGTCGATTTAAGCAAAAATGGAGGAGATATCATGCTTTAAAAGCTTGCCGCCCTTTATACGCAATGCCTCATGACTTCAAGTGTACCATAAAGCTGGAAAAACGTCAACATTATACTCATCCATAAGAAGGGAGACGTTAAATAATTGAAGAATTATAGACCCATTAGCTTGCTTTCAGTATTGTATACAATATTCACCAAGGCGATTTCCAATAGAATCAGGGCAACACTTTACTGCAGTCAACCAAGAGAACAGGCTGGCTTCAGGAAGGGATATGCTACAATGGATCACATCCATGTCATCAATCAGGTAATCGAGAAATCTGCGGAGTGCAATCAACCTCTTTATATGGCTTTCATAGATTATGCTAATGCATTTGATTCAGTAGCGATACCAGCATTCATAGAGGCATTGCGTAATCAAGGAGTACAGAAAGCATACGTGAAAATCTTGGCAAATGTCTACAAAGATTCCACAGCTACCTTGGTTCTCCACAAGAAAAGTAGGAAGTTACCTATCAAGAAAGCTGTGAGGCAAGCAGTCATAATCTCTCCAATGCTATTCACTGCATGCTTAGAAGAAGTATTCAAGCTCTTCGTCTGGGAAGGCTTTGGAGTGAGGATCAACGGCGAATATGTCAGCAACCTTCGGTTTTCAGATGACATTGTCCTATTCAGCAACAATGGGGACGAATTACAACAAATGATTGAGGACCTTAATCGAGAGAGTTGAAGAGTGGAGTTGAAGATTAATATGCAGAACTTTTATTTAGGCCAGCAATCACGAGGGCGGGCGCAGCCTCCCTCCGCCTAGTAGACGGCCGAGATCCCCTGGGTCTCAGCGGTTGCCTCGGCTAGCTGGACGACCCAGACCTGGTCTTGCTGGTCTGAGCTGAGCAGCAGGGTTTCCCACTGCTGCCGGTTTTAAATTTTGCGGCCATCGAAAGGAGCCGCCGTCGAGTATGCCCATAGATAATGTGGCAGATCCGCGCTTCCTTTACATAATTTGCATTGATCATTGTATTGCCCTGGATAGAATCTGCTGCCGGTCACTGGGTTAGGATACAGGTTTGTTTGCAGGAGGCGCCAGGCCACCACCTATTTCCTGGTTAGCGCGGGATGAGCTGGTTGGTACCGGGCCCTTTCCAGCCGATAGTAATCGGTTATTTCGTTGTAGCTGACCATGCGGTCGCCTCTCGTTCCCGGCTGGGGCTGGCTCACACTCTCGGTGAGTAAGTCCTCGAGCTACGTTGTAAGCCGCCTCGTTGCGGGGAGAGAGGAGGGCGCGGGTGCCCTAATAATTTGAATCGTCCCGCAATGACGGTCGCTGTTATTGTTAAGAATTTTGAGCGCTTCTGGCGAGATGCGTCCTTTCGCGAAATTATGAACTGCGATTTTTGAGTCGCTTATGACAATTCTCGCTTTGGTGAAGGCCACCGCTAATGCTAATTTACAGAAGCATAAAATTGGGTTGGCGTGCATACAGCTAGCATTGCCAAATCCTGACTGGGAGCTTACCGCTGTCATTGAAAAGAAAAGTGTACAATCATTGCATTGTACCGGCGCTAACATATGGGGCAGAAACTTGGAGGTTAACAGAAGCTTGAGAACAAGTTAAGGACGGCACAAAGAGCGATGGAACGAAAAGTGTTAGGCCTAACGTTAAGAGACAGGAAGAGAGCGGTGTGGATCAGAGAACAAACGGGGATAACCGATATTCTAGTTGACATTAAACAGAAAAAATTACACCATCTTCCCGTAGGGGAACCCTGAGTAGTATGCGAAGAAGCCATGGGGTCGACTCAAGTTCCCATTAGTTTTCAGATCGGCCTGTCGCCACTGCCGTTTCGTGGCGGCGGCTCGAGCCCTCTTCTCCTATCTCCGCAGCGCGGTCCACGGCGCTGACAATGGCGTTGACGCTGGCGCTGTCCGTGGCACTCATCGCGGCGTTGCGTGAGGAGAATCAGAGGACGAAGTGAATGATGATGAGTGGGCGAAGCACTGGGGGATCATTCGGGCAAAACGCCGGAAGCATTCTCCGGAAGCCGAAATCTGGCTTTCGGAACCGGAAGTGGGACCGAAAGTGGGACCGGAACCGGAAGTGGGACCGGAAGTTGAACCAGAAGTTGAACCAGAAGTTGAACCGGAAGTGGAACCGGAAGCGGAACCGGAAGTGGATGTCGCACGGCGGAGGGAGGGAGTGACATAGCCCCGAGCATAAGATGCATCGCATCTAAAAATGGAGCTGGGCAGGCCACGTAATGCGTAAGATGGATAACCGGTGGACCATAAGAGTTACAGAATGGATACCAAGAGAAGGGAAGCGCAGTCGCGGACGGCAGAAAACTAGGTGGGGTGATCAAGTTAGGAAATTTGCAGGCGCAAATTCGCACTCTTTCACATCTCATGGAGGTGCGGGAGCAAACCTCAACACTTCAACACGCCTAGCACGTCATTTGAGCGGTGGGAGGTACAGCTGACCGGCGATACCCTGGCGGGACAAGAAGCTCTCGTCCAGCAAGTACGTGGAGCAGCCATGGCCAGTGGAGTCCTGGAATGAGGACACCACCCACTCGTCCTCAAGGTCAACGACTTCGATGGTCCAAATAAATGTTTTCTCTCTCTCTCTCTCTGCAGGCGCAAGTTGGAGTCAGCTAGCGCAAAACAGGGGTAATCAGATATCGCAGGGAGAGGCCTTCGTCCTGCAGAGAACATAAATATTGGCTTATGATGATGATGATGATGATGATGATGATGATGATCTCGAAGCACAGACACGCTAGAAGAATTCTTCTAACTGATACTGTGTAGAAACGCGATTGTCTCTAACATTTCAATACAAACATACACGCTTACTGCAGTACATAAAAAGTTAATTATTCAGTTTTAGTTACTTACATGGGCTGCTGACAGCAATAATTATCATCTCACTTTGTGTCCCTCTGGCTACATAACTTGTTTGTACATGTGGTCTTCGTGTGCCACCCAGTGCCTAATTTTAAGAAAACCATAAAGCTTAATTTTGAACGCGTGGTATATATACATATATTATAGTGCATGTTGAAGAACGCCAGGTGGTCGAACTTATTACAGAGCCATCGAGTACAGCATTTTTCGTAGCCTGTGTGCTGCAGCTTTAGAACGTAAAACTCCATAGTTTGGTTCGATTTGATTTCAGAACATGTTGGTACTCGTGCCTCTGTAACGCATGCGTTATCCCACACCCCCTGCGTCACCAGGGAGCGGCTGGCTGACAACTTCTACGACCACGTCACTCCCAACTTGTGGCCTCCTAGTTCTCCAGATTTAAATCCGCTAGACTACGATGTCTGGGGTGTCGTTGAGAGAGAGGCCAACAAACAGCCACATAATGCAAAATGCTCGCTGAAGGCCGCCATTGCTGACTCAATGGCCAACATCTCTAAGGACCACCTGATCCGTGCACACAGCCGTTTCCGAAGCCGAATTGAATCGGTTATTGCTGCGGATGGCGGATTAATTGAGTAATTGGGGAAATAAACCGTAAGAGAATTATTTCCCAAGGTATGATGAAAATACGTCTATTTTTGCTGGAGACATTCTTCTCTGCCTGAAGTCAACATCGTGTTCTCAAATACCTCGCGCAACAAGTCTATATACGTATATACACAGTATATGAACAAGTAGAAAAGAAACCGAGGGGCCCGATTTTTATTAGTCAAATTATCAGAAGACAACAATGACACGATGGACAGCATAGGGGAATTTATTTATAGGTCTTCATTGAATTAAAGGAATGATAGTTAAATGGAAATGAAGGTGGATGAATAAACAACTGGCCGCAGGTAGGGTACGAACCCACGTCTTCGTAATACGCGTGCGATGTGCTTACCAATTGAGCTACTGCCGCGCCATTTTCCTATCCACTTTCTGGGGTGTATTTGTCTCTCTGCTAGAACTAACTGTCGGAGTGTTAGCCACGGCCGCCACTCGCGGTCATGGCTGTGGATATAGAACATCCTATCAACCGCAGGCGTCCCGTAGCACGTGAACTTTTTGGATAAAGGCAACCGGTCAATAAAAAATTGGCTGTGGTTTAGCTCTGGTTAAACCTAGTCGAGTAGCGATAGCTACAGACCCCCGGCTGCGCTTAGGCTTCGCTTGTAGTTAGACATGTTGTTATTAAACTTAGTGGTTTCCCACTAGACTAAGAAAGGAGAGACTTTGGGGTCAACCAACGGTTAAAACGGTATTTTTCACACCAACGAATACGCTTCTATCATCCGTAAAGTTGGCTTTGTGGCGACATCGTCAATGGCATAGTCAGACTCATCAAAGTTCTGCTGAAGAACCAGGTCCAAACTACTTCCCCACTGCGTAGTGCCCAACCGCGACGAGGCGAGTTGCCGGAGAATCGAGGCCCGTGGTGTGACGTCACACAGAGGGCGCGGCGAGCGCCCAACGGCTAAAATCCCTATATAGTAAAAGTACCGCCATCTACTCTTTCCTCCGTCATCTCCTCTCCTAAAGTGCTCGCTTTCTTCTTTATTTTTTGCTTGCGAAAGCAAGTCGACGGTGGCGGCCCTAGAAAGTCCACGTTGAAACTTTCAGGTCGGGCGCGCGCCGCCGCCGCCGCCGGAGAAGGCGGCTGCGCAGAGGTACTTTCAACATGGCTCTGAGGTGGAAAAAAAAAAAAAAATATAAAGAAATCAAAGCGCGCGCTGTCATCGTCCAATCGGAGATACAGGAGAGAGCGAAGCGGCGTTGATCAAAGGATGGCGGTACTGTTCTTATATAGGGACTTTACCTAATGGCTAAAACTCCTATATATAAAAAGTAGCGCCAACCACTTCCCTCCTCCTCCGTTCCACTGTCGCGCTCGGGGCGGCCAACGCGATCGAGGCGCGATATCGACAATGGCGCCGCTCATATCGACCCTGCCGTAGCAGACGATGGCTAACGCGCTACCAGATTAAATCCGCGGAAAACTTCGATCGCGCCCTGCGGAGCAGTTTTCGAGGCGCGATTTTGCTTCGTGAGTCAGTAACTGGCCGTAATAATGCCATTTCGGAAGTAGCAACGCGACGACGCGAGACGACGCAAATACCGAGTGTGCAGAAAGCGTTTGCGCTCGCCTGATGGTAAACAAAAAAAGCATTTTGCCCTTGCCTCGTCGGTTGCGCCAACTGAAGGCGCAGCAGGATGCCATCACAACGAACTTCTTGTCCCTAACACGTTTGATCCGTTTGTGCGTACAGCACTTTCGTCGCACAGGCCCAAGAATGGCTGTCGGAGCGCGCTGGAAAGAAAAAAATATACAAAAGCGCTACGCGTGCTTCCGCGTGACACGGATTGACCAATGGGGGTGCGGAGGAGGCTGGGGCGACAGGAGGCGGCGAGGAGGAAACGCCGGGGTGAGCGCGGTGGCAGCAAGGTCTAAGAATGGCGCTACTTTTTATATATAGGGGTTTTACCTACGGCTAAAGTCCTTACCAACGGCAGGAGCGGTGGCCGCGCGGCGACTGCGACGAGCCGAGTTGCTGGATAATCGAGGGCCGTGGTGGGACGTCACAGTGTGGCCACGGCTCAATGTGCGGCGACGGCGAAGAGGCGAAAACCTGGCGTAATGTAGCTATTGCTACAAAACCACACATGCTACCTAAAGGCATCAAAGCTGCCGGATTCGTGACCCTCGCTATGTAATGAAAGACTACCCAACTACCCTGCACCAAGACTTAAAGAAATGCAAATGCCACATAGCTGGACAGAACCAAGGCTATGCTGTTTGCCGCCGCTTGGAGATACTCAGATGATTTTTGCATTCCACCTAATTACCTAATTAGTCTTCAATAATAATAATAATGAGATTCTCAAATACGATAATTAGGTGAAAAGTGTCAATGAGAAAATTGTGGAGCAACATGAAAAACTCCTGACACAGCTTTCTGTTGCTCAGTACGTGCTACATAAAAGTGTTTTTTCCGAACGTGAAAGAACCCCGCGAATACACGCAAAGGGCCTCAAGCGAGTCTCGTGGCAATTTTGCGTGTATTCGCGGGCATCTTTCAAGCTCGGGAAAAAAAACACACTTTTATGTAGCACGTATTGAGCAACAGAAATCTGTCTCGGGTGTTTTCAGCGAAGCTTTATAGGCTCACAAGTGTCGGCGGCGGTGGTGGTGGTGTCACGCTAAAAAGTGGGCTGATCCTGGTGATAGAGCAGAAAGGGTCCAAGCTGAATGGCACATACCCCTGTGGGCTCTGGGACCTGTAACGCGCCCTTGAAGTATACCCTTGTCCCACGTGGGACCCCAAGAGACAAAATCACCAGCCCTTCCCCTGTTGAAAAAATGGGGGTAAGCGAAGCTTATCGGCCGCTTTTAGCGTGAGGGCTTCCGATGCCCAGGCGAGACGTCAGCGAAGAGCCGCAGACCCCGAGTTGCGAGACCGCGATGTTGAGGCAAAACGTGAGCGAAAAGCCGCCGACCCTCACTTTAGGGCAATCGAAGCGGAACGCCTGCGACAGTGTCGTCTTTCCACAAGCTTCACTTACCCCCATTTTCTCGACCGGGGAAGGGCTCTAAATTTTTTTTCATGTTGCTCCACAATTTTCTCGTTTACACTTTTCGTCTAATTATAGTATTCTAAAAGTTGATAATTAATTAGGACTAATTATGTAATTAGGTGGAATGCAAAAAATAATGAGTATCTTCAAGTGACGACAAACAACATTACCTTGGTTCTGTTCAGCTACGTAGCATTTGCATATTTTTAAATCTTGGTGCGTGATAGTTGGGACACCCTGTATATATATAGCCACAAAGCTATCGCGGCGGATGCTAGGAAGAAATGGCTTGGCCATTAGATCGCGCTCGCATGCTTTCGGCGATAATCATACTAGTGTTTTAGCCTGGTCTGTAGGTGGAAGTGACGTCATTCTGCTCGAGTTCAAAAGCGCCACTTAATCATGGCTTGACTTCTTTAAAAAGTGACTGCATCAGTCATGTCACATTGCCATATTACATCGAGCGCATAATTATGTAGGAAGATAAACTGTAACAAAGGGAAAGTCGACAGCACAATTCGGTGTGGCTCACTATCAACAGCTATTCCTTCCTCCAAGAAATCAACTTTTTTTTTTCAACTCTCGACAGATTATTTTCAGAACGAAACAAGATGAGCGGCGGAAAGAAGGCGCTGGTAAAGCAAGTGGTTAAGAACGAAAACAGCGCAAAAAACTGGGCAAGAAAGATAGACAGACACAACACGTCGTTGTGTCTACCTCTCCTTGTTGTCCTGTGTATTTAGCTGTCTATGTTCTTAACATCATGTATCAACTAGCTCAACATCAATCTGGACTGACGAAAGTTGTTAGAACATTTGGCGAATTGAGTATGTCCCAGCGCGGGCGCCTGCGCTTCAAAAACGTCATTCGCTTCGAACCCCTTTCTTTGAATAGATAATCCCGTAGAGTTAATTAACTACTGGACGGTCACATCGGCAATTTAAAATACGAAGCACATTGCCCATTAAATATGAAGAAGTTGCATGCCATAAAGATAGTTCTTCAAAGGCAGGCGAGGGCTGCCGGATCCCATCGCGCCTTCCTTACCCATAAAAGACGTGGCGGCCTGCGGGGGGTATGCGTATTACAAACAAAATATTACTTTCAGAATGGTGTTACTCGGTGCACGATGTTGCCAACGGTTGGCTCAATTACTCTCCGCTCACATATGTTTGAGGCACGAATGAGCAAATAAAATGTGTGCGAATAAATACGTATTGAACCCTCAACCAGCGCACAGCACCTCCGCTTATTTACGCCCCTCTCTCGAGCATATGCGACTATACGTACGCCCTCGACTATTCTACATCCCCTTTTCTGATGCGATGCTGCTTATCAGTGATTGCACCCCCTTATGGTAGTTTTCTTTAATTGCTATGCTCGTAACAGCCGACACGAACATTCAACTCTGATGTGTTGCATAATGCTAGCTGCTATGAGATGACCATTTCACTGTGCGCAGTTTAAAATAACGATCTTGTGCAATCACTCGTTAAAGACTGAAAACGCGAAACTTTCTCACTGCGTCAAGCGAAAAGAAATTTTTTTTCTTGAGTGGCGGTCCTAAAGGGATTATTAAAATATTTCTTTTGAAGTGTAATCAGAGAAACGCTCTTGGCATGCGTTGCATAATAAGCGGTAGTAGTAAGTTCGTCTTGTTACTGATCATTTCATTTTTTTCTTCGATATAGCTTCTCTGAACCAGTCCGACGTGTTCTGCTGCTCCTCGAGTAAGATAAGGCATCTTGCACATAGTCCGCGTGACGCATTTAGGACTTCGCCAAGATCGATTTACATAGTTACGTCTCGAAGCCGGGGCTCCAAAGCTGTTCGCATTCAAGTGGCAGACACAACATGAAATCTGGGTAATCGGAGAGCGACAGCGCAGCTATGATTTCCTCCGTCAAATACTAAACGGAGATTATAAAGATGATGAAATATTAGAGTGTAAATAACTGTGCGCAGTAGGAAAGTATCGTATCCTATTGACAGCTTATATAAGCATTCTAATAAAAAGCAAAATGGCAGTTACCTAACTTGTATCGCTGCCTTTCTTTTAAGATAGTCTTCTTAACCACTGCGAAACGTACGCTCAGCATCGAGCGGACAAAACATAAAGCGGTTGGCAGTCGCAACTCTTGCCGCTTATTCACAACGTCGTAGTTCTTGCTCTTTACTGGATGAATTTGCGCAACTACCTTCAACATCTTTTTTCTCGCTTGGTGCTCCCTTTAAGCAGACGCTTAGCACAAAAGTCACTATTGCTGACGTTTTCTTTTTGCATATCACTTACGCAACTAAAAGTGTCCACCTAGATTTTGGTAATACTTACAACCATGTGCAGGGACACTGCAACATGGACCTTGAGGACATCCCCAATCTATAAAAACCAGTGAAGACATTGGATGTTTTGTTTCAGTTCCAAATAACACTTCCGACTATTCATTTCTATTTTGGCTGGTGAAGAGAGGAGAAGGAGAAAGTTTATATTAAGAAGAGGCCAGAAGCCGACCTCGGTCGCATTTGTATAAACCTTTGTTGATTCCAGTTAATTTTGTGCTTCAATGCATAAAGCGACGTTTGGTTAGGCAACTAACCAAATGCATTTCTCCGCAAAGTGCGAGAATTAATATCTCAAAACTGGCGTCATCCCGAGAATTCGTTCCAAATAGATCCGTCTTGTGAACTCCACGGCTACAATCAGGAAATTAGTTAAAAACTTAATTAGTAATTTTTGTTAATTATTCGATTATGCATTTCAATTGCTTCTGCCAGTAATGTCCGCCTCTTCGAGTAGACCAGCTCATGAACTAGAATTGTGCTATCTGCCACAGGCAATCTTTAAGAAGTTTTGAAAGTGTTCACTGAAACACCCTGTATATATATATATATATATATATATATATATATATATATATATATATATATGAGTAGAGGAGGCTTACGTGAATATCTTAGCAAATATTTACAAGGATTCCACAGCCACCTTGGTTCTGCACAAGAAAAGTAGAAAGATACCTATCAAGAAAGGGGTCAGGCAAGGAGACACAATCTCTCCAATGCTATTCACTGCATGCTTAGAAGAAGTATTCAAGCTCTTAGACTGGGAAGGATTAGTAGTGAGGATCGACGGCGAATATCTCAGCAACCTTCGGTTTGCAGATGACATTGTCCTATTGAGCAACAATGGAGAGGAATTACAACAAATGATTGAGGACCTTCATCGAGAAAGTGCAAGAATTGGGTTGAAGATGAATATGCAGAAGACAAAGATAATGTTCAATAGCCTGGCAAGGGAACAAGAATTCAGGATCGCCAGTCAGCCTCTAGAGTCTGTAAAGGAATGTGTTTACCTAGGTCAATTACTCACAGGGGACCCTGATCATGAGAAAGAAATTTACAGAAAAATAAAATTGGGTTGGAGTGCATACGGCAGGCATTGCCAAATCCTGACTAGGAGCTTACCACTATCGTTGAAAAGAAAAGTGTACAATCGTTGCATTCTACCGGTGCTAACATATGGGGCAGAAACTTGGAGGTTAACAAAGAAGCTCAAAAACAAGTTAAGGACCGCACAAAGAGCGATGGAACGAAAAATCTTAGGAGTAACGTTAAGAGACAGGAAGAGAGCGGTGTGGATCAGAGAACAAACGGGGGTAGACGATATTCTAGACGACATTCTAGTTGACAGAAATGGAGCTGGGCAGGCCATGTAATGCGTAGGATGGATAACCGGTGGACCATTAGGGTTACAGAATGGATACCAAGAGAAGGGAAGCGCAGTCGAGGACGGCAGAAAGTCAGGTGGGATGATGAGGTTAGGAAATTCGCAGGCGCAAATTGGAATACGCTAGCGCAAGACAGGGGTAATTGGAGATCGCAGGGAGAGGCCTTCGTCCTGCAGTGGACATAAATATAGGCTGATGATGATGATGATATATGTATATATTGCTAAGAGCTTTATTAGCAGCGGACGCGCAGGCGAACGGGCAGCACTCACAAGTGTGCGGCCAAGGACAGCCACCACGAGCTCATGCCGGGGGCGATGCTGCTGAGGCGCAGTCTACTCTTCTGCATTACAATCGCCTTCCGCGGAAAAAGGCGCCATCCTGGCGGCTTATACGACTTTTGGGTCGTAGTACGGCTTAATGCGACAGACGTGGACAAGTTCGCGGTCGCGATGGCGTAGGTCTGTCGATGGCGTGAGGGGCTCTACGATGTAATTGTCGGAGGGCGTAATTGCTCCAGAACGTGGTTGGGTCCGAGGTATTTTGCGACAAGTTTTGCGGAGAGGCCGGGTGTCCGGCGAATGCCACCTTTCCCCGCTCAGTTTTCCTGTTCGCCTTCCAGCCTTCCTACCTCTTCCTTTTGCCCTGATCGCTCACCCGCGTCTACCCGCCGCTCGTCGCTCCCTTTCCCGATGCATCGCCGTATACGAGTTCCACCGAGCAGGAAAACTGATGGCCGCAGTTCCCGAGCCACGAACTGCGCCCACGTCGCATGCACAAGTCCTCGTCCCTCTCCAGCCAACGTAATTGAAGTGCTTGTCGAAGGAATCCCCGTCCTGGCACTTGTCGATACAGGAGCCGCAGTATCCGTAATCTCCGCCAAACTCTGTCGCATACTAAGAAAGGTTCTGACGCCTTTATCCGACCTCTCCCTTCGAACCGCTAACGCTCAACACATTACGCCTCTTGCTGCCTATACTGCTCGAGTCTTCATTCAAGGACTTCTGTATACCGTCGAATTCGTCGTGCTGCCCTCGTGTTCCCATGGCATTGTATTAGGCTGGGACTTCCTTGCAAATAATAACACGTTATTGACTGTTGTCACGCCGAACTCAAACTTTCTGTAGTTCCCGATCTTGAGACTATCGACAACTGCTCTTCTGGTGATAAACTGTTTGTGTCCGAAGACAATGCCGTTCATCCGTGCTCTTCCCTGCTTGTCCCTGTGTCGTGCGCCGCTATTTCTGATGGCACTGCTCTCTTCACGCCCTCTGAAGTGTTAATTCGCCGCAAATGTTCTCCGCTGCCCTTTGCTCTCCTCACTCTTCGCAGTGGCGTCACGAAGATGCTCGTCGACAGTCCCACAGCATGCCCTTTACCTTTATTTCATGGTGAATGCATCGGCCTCGTTCAGCCGGTCGACACCTTATGCATCTTTGACGCTCCTGCCGCTTCTACTTCTATGGAACTTAGCGCACTTACTTGTGACCCTGCGGTTGATCAGTCACTCCTCGACGCTTTCCACCCCTCCACCGACGATAAACCGTCATTTTCATAACGAAGCCAGCTTATCACTCTCCTGCCCACATTTCGCGCTTCTTTTGACAGCCATGCTTCCGGTTGGGGTCGCACATCGACCGTTTTTCACCAGACAGATACAGGCAGTCATACACCTCTACGGCAACATCCTTATCGAGTATCCGCCTCGGAGCGCCGTGTAATTAACGACCAAGGGCGCGCGGGGGGGGGGGGGGGGGGGGGGGTATTTTGTAAGAGTCCACCTAGTGGACTGTCCACTTCGGCTGTCGCTATTGGCTCCCGCTTCACGAGCGTGAAGGTGCCAGCCAGTCTCCTTCGCGCTCGTGAAGCTGGAGCGTATGGCGACAGCCGAAGTGGACAGTCCACTAGGTGGACTCTTACAGAATACTGGTTGCTGATAGCTCAAGCGCGGCGTTGTGCAGCCTTCACACAGTCCCTGGGCATCACCGGTTGTTCTTGCTAAGAAAAAGGATGGCTCTATTCGGTTCTGCGTCGACTACCGACGCCTGAACAAGATAACACGCAAGGACGTGTACCCGTTACCGCGCATCGACGATGCCCTCGACTTTTTGCACGGATTTACGTTCCGGATACTGGCAAGTCCCTGTTGCACCATCTGATCGACATAAAACAGCATTTGTAACACCTGACGGATTATACGAATTCACCGTGATGCCTTTTGGCCTGTATAATGCTCCAGCCACTTTTGAGAGGATGATGGATAATATTTTACGCAACCTCAAATGGAACACATGTCTATGCTACCTGGATGACGTAGTTGTCTTTTCCGCTGATTTCCGCATACATCTCAGCCATCTCGAGCACGTTCTGAAATGCCTTACTGATGCAGGACTTCAACTCAACTTGAAAAAATGTCGTTTTGATGCGACAAAGCTCACCATTCTTGGTCATGTTGGATCGCGAGACAGCCCTCTTCAGGATCCAGCCAAGCTCCGCGAAGTCACTGATTTTCCCAAACCAAAAAAGTTAAAGGAACTTCAAAGTTTCGTTGGTTTATGCTCGTATTTCCGACGTGTCATTCGAAATTTCGCCTACATAAGTGTACCCCTGACAGACCTTCTAAGCGGCGACAAAGAACTTGTAGCTTGGTCACCCTCCTGCGACGACGCCTTCGCGAAATTACGCCACCTGCTAACCTCGCCACCTATCCTCCGCCACTTCGATCCTGCAGCCCCCACCGCGGTCCACACCGATGCCTGCGGCGTCGGATTCGCGCAACGGAAAGCGGGGTTCTATGAATATGTCGTCGCCTATGCAAGCCGAACTCTCACAAAAGCCGAGGCTAATTACTTGGTTACAGAGAACGAGTGTCTAGCCATTATTTGGGCCCATGGAAAATTTTGCCTTTATTTGTATGCTCGCCCTTTCGACCTCGTCACTGACAATCACGCCCTTTGTTGGCTGTCCACCCTTAAGGACCCATCTGGCCGAGTTGCTCGCTGGGCCCTTAAGCTACAGGAGTGTACGACATCCGCGTTCTTCACCGTTCTGGCCGCAAACACACGGACGCTGACGCCCTTTCTCGCTCACCGATCTCCGCTGACAGCTCTTGCCTGTCCGCCCTTGAGCCCACACTTACATCACATGCACTGCGCAACATGCCGTCGGAGCAGCGCAGGGATCCCTGGATCCGTGCTCTCATCAGCATCCTTTCTGATCCATCCACGAAGAGCGCGAGAGGGTGAACCCTCTCGCGCTCTTCGCCGCCAGGCCACCCACTTCTGCATTCGCGGTGGCCTTCTTTATCATCGTAACTACCTTTCTAATGGTCACAAGTGGCTTCTTGTTATACCTCGCACCTCCACCACTTGCTAAGAGGTGTATTAGCAGCGGACGCAGGCTACTCTTCTTCATTACTATATATATATATATATATATATATATATATATATATCACTTGAGGCTTGGGCACCATCCGAAGACAAATCCTTGCTATGTGCCCAGTCATTATGGTACTGTTTTGCCAGATACAGATCACACCGCACACTGATCGCGTTGTACCGATGCGGTGCTGTGACCTGCCTGTCACTGCTCTCTAACGGCCAACAGGCACGACGCCATAAGGGCGGCAATTCTTATAGTCGAGAGTTTTGCGAAGTTATAAATACCATTACCTGGCCTCTTACGGACTGGGCTGAGCTCCGTGCCCGACCCGAGCCCGGCCCGGGCCCGGGCTTTCGGGTAAGCCCGAGCACGTGCAGTGCTCTAGTGTCAGCTAGCCTCGCATTGCTGCTCTCTCCCTTTCTCCGTTCAAGTTCCACGACGTAAATGTTTCGCAGAAGCCCCCTCAAGCCAACGCCGCTTTTGAACAACTTGTGCAGCGCGCACTCACTCGAGAGGCATTTTTAGCGTTCTGTCTAGTTCTACGAGCACACCAGAAATCGAGGTAATTGGTTTTGCTGAGAGCAACACTCCAGCATGTAAATGTAACAATCGGACAATTTTAGTTCACAACGGAAATCTCCTATGTTAGTTCCGATGTTTCTCGGAAGTAACCTTATTAGCCTTTTAGTCAGTGTCACCTATGTTACACGTCAATCATAAAGCGTAAGCTTGCGTGCTTGAACGATCATGCGAACGAACTAATGAATGAACGATCCTTAACGTGACTGGTGCGCCAGCGGTTCTAATTCCACCACCGTTGCCTAGCAACCGCCGCAGCTGGCAGCGCCGCTCGCCACGCCATCTGGCATGACGTCAGAAGAGGAGCCGGTGAAACCGCGAGCTGAGCCGTTGCCTATAGCAAGCGCCTGGCGTTGCATCGCCGGAGGAGCCGGCGTTGCATCGTATATATAGAAGGGGTGGCTCGGTGGTATTCGTCGGCAGATATGGAAAGTGAGTCGGAGAGACTGAAAGAAGCCAGGCTTCGTCATCGGAACCTAGTAACGTTGGTCGGAACGAATCCAAGAGGAGGCAGCGAGCCGAGGAGACGGAGGAAGAACGAGCCGCACGCCTCGAGAAGCGTCGTAAGTACGAAGTGGCCAGGCGAGTGCATTCAGATGAGGATGGTTCGTCGTCTAGCTCGGCATCTCGTGCCACGGCCGCGGATCAATGATGGAATGAAACACCAAGCTAAACCATAACAGTAACCGTACTTCTCGCTACGCACACCCAGGCATAACTGAATTAAGCCACAGCCATTTTTTTTGTCGCTGAAAACGTGTGGTGTTTGTGCGTAGAGTGTGTGTGTATGTTTTTTTTTTTCAACCCGCGCGGACGATGGAAAAAAACGACAACCTTTTCCGAAGAAGAACGCACCGTGCTCCTGGAGCTCGTAGTGGCCGTAGTAGCGGCGCGTATCGGTATGCCTCATCCTCCGCAATATCGTGAATACGTCCGGCGATATCGGCAAAGTCGGCGAGGCTGCCGTAGCAGTCGGTCATCTTGCTTGCTAGGCGAAAGTAGCGAAAGTCGCACTTAAAGTTGTCCTTTGTACTTTGTAAAGTTGTCGGCTGTACTTTGCTTTGCGGCACTCAAGTGTCAATTAAATTTTACCTTAAGTACAAGATTTGTCTATGAAACGCGTTAAGCATCTACCGGAAGTCATAAGTTAAGGGTAAGTTGCGTTTGTGAATACGGCCTTAGCATTTTATAATATACTATGCTGTGATCATGCCAACTCAGCGCAACAGAATATTAAATTAAAATCCGCGATTTTGCGTGTCAAGAACACCATCTGATTATGGGGAACACCGTATGAGGCGCCTGACTAATCGGGCTTTTTTTTAGTGGTTACTCAATGCACGGTAACCGAGCGTTTTCGCATTCCACCATCATTTTAATGCGGCTGGCGCGGCCGGGATCGAACCCGGGACCTCGTGCTCAGCAGCTCGGCGCCATAGCCACTGAGCTACCACGGCGGCTAAACGTAACTCCACTGCTGGAATATTATGCGTTTATTTCAGCCTCGAGATAACGACGCGGAAAGGCGTCACGCGCGGATCAGCTAGTGATGTAACACGCTTGATACTGAGTCCGCATTACACAATGATGACTTATCCTCTCATGTCAACAAAGCCCAAAGTTATTTTGGTGCCAATTTAAAGTAAGTATCTTATTCATTTACACTTTGAATATCAGGCGCACGATCATTCCATGGCTACAACATGCTATTGCTGGGCGTTCAAGCATGACACTTAAAGTATAAGTTGCAGATAAAAGTTTGTTATAGATCGGCTTCCACGTGTTGAATTCTGATTTAATCTTCATGCTCTATATATACACAATGAAATGGCGCGAAGAGTTAGCATAAACAATTTTGTCTTTTCTGCTTCTGTGATTATTTACTCTGCAAGCTTCGAGAATTGCTAGCAAGCCGTTTTTCCAAAATATTTATGTAATAGGTGGTTAAATTGTAAGCCCTAGCACAGACAACTGAAGGGGTACGATCAAATTTTAGCAAATATAAAATTTTACATATGAAGAAAAAAATTTGGTCAGCTTATTAACTGCTGCATTACCCATTGTGGTGACGTAGTTGCTATGGCGTTGCGCTACTAGGCCCCAGAGTGCGGGATCGAATCCCAGCCGCAGCGGCCGCATTTCGATGGGGGTGAAATGCAAAAACGCCCGTGTAGCGTGCTTTGGTTGCACGTTGAAGAACCCCAGGTGGTGAAATTAATCTGGAGTCCCTCACTACGGCGTGCCTCATAATCAAATCGTGGGTTCGGCACGTCAAATGCCAGGGAAGAAAAAGAACTCTGCTGCATTCACTCACTCGCCATGCAGTGTTCCCACAGAATGAACTGCTGGCTATTTACTGAAAAATCTCTTGTTTCCGAAGCTCCTGTTTCCGAAAATTCGAGAACGTTTCCTCTACGCAGTCAGGCGCCACGAATCCGACGGCAGTGAAACAAGCTTTGTACTATTAAGTGCCTTACTTATTTCTATATACAGAAACAACAGCGACCGAATTCACAAAACTTTTCGTTCCTATAAGTGCTGTCTACTATTAGACGGCAGCCTTTGCTTCGACATCACGATTGTCTGGAACGTGCTGGTATGAACAGTTCTAGCGTAAGTACTCTTTTTTTAATACGGACCCAGATGTCAGAATTGTTATGTGATTTAAGATACTGCTCTTCTCTACGCTACAAATATCTGCACTGAAAAAATAAGTGATGCAACAAAAAAGATTTGACACAGCTGCACTCAGGGCTCACAATGCATATATTCAAAGCTGCTAACAGTTACCATTTCCCTTACTCTTAGTTAATCTAAAAAAGGGGGAGGCTCCATATACCCCTCACTGAGAAATTCGGCACGGTAAAAAGAAGCTAACAGGTCTTACGGGTTCCGGAACAAAGTTTTTGGCCGCCATCTTACGCGGCACGTCATTACGGGGTTTTCATTTCAACCCGTGTTGTTTGCAATGCGTTTGTTGCAGTTTTCTTAAGCTTATTTGCCGTTTTATCAACGTTAACGAACTAAACATGTCTGTTATTGAATATGTCATGTGGAGACAGGCAGAAATTTTTTTTTCGCTGAGCAAATCCCGATACTGTATTGCTCTCATCTCATATCCAGTGCGCATAATTCAATAAAAAAATGAACAGCAACGAGTTCGTCATCCTATTATTCGAGCTCTTATCATTAACCTTGATGTATGCGTACAGGCTAGCGTAGAATAGCCGATAGATATTGTTTATGCAAATATACAACGCGGAAACAAGACATTAACGATAACCTAAACGAGTACCAAGCGCTGAATTGTTGAATTGAATTGTGACTTGTATCATGCCGAAGCTGCATTCTCAGTAGGTCATAAGGGTCGCCGTAGCGGGAGGTTCCGGATTCGCTTTCATCACCTGCGGTTATTTAACGTGCCATCCAAAGCACAGTACAGGAGTGTCTGAACTTATCTTCCATCAGAATGCGTCCGCCGCGGCCAGTAATCGAACAAACGACTTCATGCTTATCAGCAGAACACCACAGTGACTGAGCCAACACGGCGGTTGGAGCTATTCTTCCAACGAGCAAGTCTTCAGCTCAGTCAAAATTACAGCATCCTTCATTTGCTTTCTCCTTCATAGGTTCACAGAGCATATTTGACTCGTATAAGTCGGGTAAAGCGACCCAGGGGTGTTATGAACTTGGAAGTCAACGTCATTATTCATTTTTATTCAAATTAAAAAAATCTCATATTGGAAACATCCTGGAAATGCACTAAATACATAATCTCCGCCCATGCAAAACACAGCATCGGTTCATATTTGCAAATCTTAGAGCGCGATAGAAAATAATTTGATCGATGGTTTTTGAACGCGCAGGGAAATACAGATTTCGTCGTCCTTCTACAGGCAACGTCATGTATGCGTAGCTTGAAGACTACCCTTTCACTCTCGGTTGCATTTGTTGGTTTCTTGCACTTTCAGGAGTCATCTAAACATAAACTGCGACACCAGGTACCACCATATATAGGCCTCCAGCACATGTAGCGTTTCATAAAACGAGCCGAGGAAAGCGTGTAAGCCAACCATGTAGACTCCAGGATTTTTAACGACAACAGAGAAGGCCGACAAGGTTGTGATAGATCACCTGATTTTCAGCTTCGACTACTACATTTAATTACCTATGCCTCAAACTTTCGCGCATGTCAGGGACATGTGATTGTTTCCTCTTTTACATCCCACTAATATCGAGCGCAATTTCAGTTTCCCCCCGCATGGATCCGTTCTGTTCATAAAGTCGTAAACCACCAGCTAGTGGTGCAAAATATTTGAGCAAGATATAATGCCGAATTCGCTCTTCCATATGAACTTCTCGTCCATTCACAAACTCAACACGAACCCTTCACGCACACTATCTCAAGTTCTTAGATTTGATCCCTTATTGCACCGGCGTATACCCTCTGGGAAACGTGCTGTATTTATTCATCGATAGTATCTGTGCTTAAAGATATGTTGTCATCCTGCAGGCGGTACCAGCTACTCTTCTGATCTGATAAATGTGCACAAAACGATGTCACAGGTAAAGATTTCCGTAAAATCAAATATATGCATATATTTGATTTTACGGAAATCTTACACACACACGCACACACGGAAAAAAAGTATAGGTGTAATTCAAAGAAAAAAAAATTCGGCAGAGACACTTAAGTCTGCTTACATGCAGGAATGCGCAAGCATTACAGTCCATTTGGAGAAATGTTTTTTTTTTCGCGCTTTCCTTGTCCGCGCAAGCTCTCGCCTGCGTTCTAATTGCACCTCGGTAAGGCCAAATCAAAACGCGCCAAGCGTCTCAACGCGGTCGCTTGCCCGCGAGGAGTTCATAACTCGAAGGACCGCTCAGCGCCGTTCAATTGGACTCTATTGCTTTTTATTTTATACATTCATTTTATACACTCATGACGTGGTGCCACTTCCTCCCCATTGGCTGCGCCGTCACGTGTGCAATGACGCACGGCCTAGGTACTTGTTAACTCAACGAGAACCGTAGAGCCGCCGTGTCTTCGCGGAAGCGTGGTCGTCTCGCACTCTCGAGGCCCGGGTTTGACTCCCACCCAGACCAAAATTTACCAAATTTTCTTTCGAAAGAGATTAATTAACTTTTTTTTTACACGAACCTCCCTGAAAATTTTGACGGTAATCCGATCATTTTGTGACGTGTTTTTACTATTTGCGCCGTCGGTCATGTTTGGTACCATCTTTCGGTCCCGCCGACAACGCCGACAGATTTGGCGTTATGGGGCATATAATGCTTTCACATTAAATGTACCACGTTATACCGAGTTATACAGAGTTATACAGCGTTATACCGAGGTGGAAGATTCAATAAAGAATCTGGAAGGGAATATATAAATGTTCTTGTTGTGCTAGCGGTGCAATGAGTATGGCGGCACACCTATCATACATACTGCGGATGGAATTGATGAGATAATGAGATGGTACGCACAGTGCACGTACACAGGCGCACATTATACACACCACAATACGCAACATACCATAATTAAAGTATCTCATGACTCCGTTGTTTCCCAAAAATGTTAAAAGTGCCTTCATTGTGCGGGGCGCACAGGCAGCGCTAGTCCATGGGCTAAATACGTGTCGTAGCTCAAGGCGTGCTAGTCTTTGATGTATGTTCAATACGGGCATTAGAGCAGTTCTTTCTTTCGCCCGTTCTTTCTTTAACGTTGGCGCTGGGTATAATCACTGAACCTCAAGGGGAAACTGCAGGCTAGACCAGCCTCCTTTCACAGGGGTGCTTATCCGGTAGTACATTGGTGATAAAAAAAATGAGGCGGCTGTATACAGGGTGTATACGTGAAACCTCCCTGATTTCAAAATGAAATAAAAATTATCCTACATAGAAACCTTCCGTTTGTGGCATCATGTCAAGCAATTCAGAATTTTTTTATTTCTTTCTAAACGATACCTTTTGTTTTGTTTCAGGTGCTGAATAAATACCAAAAATGCCAATGTGTGGTGTGGTATGCGGAAACTAATTCTAGTACAAAAATAATTCTAGTACACTCTAGTACACGCGAGTTACCAATAATAATTGGTAACTCGCGAAGTTTACGTCGAAAATTTCGTTGGAAAGCAATGGGTGACTTCGTTTCCGCATACCACACCACACATTGGGCTCTCTCTTGAGGTGTTGTCTTTTTGGTATTTATTCAGCGCCTGAAACAAAACAAGAGGAATCGTTTAGAAAAAAACTCAACCAAAGTTTTTTTTTTTTAATAGCGTTACATGATGCCACAAACCGTAGGTTTCTATGTATCGTTTTTTTTTTCTCATTTTGAAATCAGGGAGGTTTCATTTTCCGCCCATATATTGATCCCTTCGAATACCCAAAACCGGCAAAATGAAAGCAACAGGTTACAGAAGTGCAAGGAGGAAACAATGCGATGAAATACCTTTTTTATGCGGGATGAGTGGTGACTAACTATTCCAAACAATAATGTAGCCGCTGATTCTTGGTCCGGCACGAGCATAATCGTATCTAAGTTCAGTTTCCTGCAAAAAAGTCGCAGTTTAAAGGCGAAGCATTCATAGCGATAGCAACGTATTAGACAGCTACACGAAGTAAGGTTCGTCGTTTTATCGGCCGCATAAATTGCAGTTAAAATTGGCTTACTAATTAAATTAACAAGCATGGTGTCACGTGCGCACAGGCAAACATGAAGAGATTTCGCTCGATGACCACGAACACTCGCTGTCACAACGCTGGCGTGATGAAGAGCGCCGGCAGTGGGGAGGGAAAGCTTTGTGTTGCATCTCTCTTCACCGTGTTTCGGAAGCTTGAGATTACATGACCTCCAATACAAGGAGCTCGAGAACACAACGCGCATGAAGCCACCAGCTATCTCGGTTCGCCCTTACGCATTGCACCCGCTGCTAATTATACCTCCAAGATACGGCGCGCGGGCCGCGTATGCGCTCAGCCACGCGGGCAGCCATGCGCAGTCACGGCCGGGCTAGAGGAGGAGAGGTGCGCTCACCTGCCCCCCTCCTAGCGAGCGCTTGGTCACGTGAGCTCAGCATAAGGCACGCGCGAAAACCTCGCGCATCAGGTTAGCGTCCTCCTCGGCGCAACCTCGCACGCTTTCCCTCGCACCCGCAGCACACGGTGCGCGAGGCGCGATAGGATGTTATCGCACTTGGACGTTACACGGAACACCACGGCGACGACGACAGTGAAAATTCGCCTTGAGTGTCCATATAATTGCTATCGCAATAGAACCACGATAACATCGCAATCATCATCATCAGCCTATATTTATATCTATGTCCACTGCAGGACGAAGGCCTCTCCCTGCGATCGCCAATTACCCCTGTCTTGCGCTAGCTGATTCCAACTTGCGCCTGCAAATTTCCGAACTTCACCACCCCACCTAGTTTTCTGCCGTCCTCGACTGCACTTCCCTTCTCTTGGTACCCATTCTGTAACTCTAATGGTCCACTGGTTATCCATTATACGCATGACATGGCCTACCCAGCTCCATCTTTTTTTCTCGTAATGTCGATTAGAATATCGGCTATCCCCGTATGCTCTCTGATCGCAATAGGCCAGACCATTTGTGGGACACCCTATTTAGGCTGAAACCTTGTTCATGACGCAGCTTCAGTATATACCGTGTGTCCCAGCTAACGTTGACCGAGCTGTTCAAGAACAAAAAAAAAACAGGTTACGAAAACATGGTACACGATACGCGGTGTTCAGTCGTCAGAGCTCTGACGACTAATCATAGCGACTGAATCACGGCCAGCCGCTTTCTCTAATAATATGTCTACTATCAGGATTCGCTGGAATTTGATCATACGAACCCGGAAAGGCGGTGGTCCCGGGTTCGAGTCCCGGACCAGGACAAATTTTTCTTCAACTGCGAGGCTTTTCTTTCGAGGAACCCGTATGGATTTTCGTTGTAGCAATTGCTACAATTGGGTGGATGTCTCATTTTCCCTTTAATTGGAAACCTTTATAGCGTAAGAGCTTTTTTGCGAATACCGGCGTAGATGTTTCAGGCCTCCTTCCGGCGCAACAATTTGGCAAAAACGCGTTTTGAAGGTACTTTCGTACGTTTCTATAACCAATTCGTACAGTTGTCAAGCACTTCAGTGGGATGGCTGGGTCTGAAGTTCTTCTTTTGTTGCTGTTTTAGAGATTCTATTAATATTGCGTGCATTTGTTTTCTTAAAGTCAGTGTAATTTTTCATTTCATTCACTCTATTTTTGTGTCTTGCTATGAAGAATTTATTTTTGACTTTTGAATGGCAGGCTATTCAATATCCAAATGCTTTTTATGGTCGCAGCCGATAAACAAGCACTATACTGCTGCAACAGTCACGGTATATAGTTCGGGAGATAGGGGAATGTAACAGAAAAAAAATATCACAGCATGCCGTGCGTGGCATTTTACTCCATTTCACCTCATCCTCAACGATTCTGAGGCACCATTACTAAGCATGAATTTTGTCAGCCCGAACAAAAGCGACAATTCCTTTTTATACGAAGTACATCAAGTATATGCATATGTGACACACCTTCGCCACAGAAGTTTATTCTCATAGGCCCCAAGCCTCTGTGAAATAGAGGGCGTGGTTCATGATCAAAACTAGGCCCGTCTCATTCGTGTTTTCAAAATGGTGCACACGACGCGCTTTGTGTAAGCTGCCCACCCAAACCTCGAAAGACACGCGGCTTTAATGCAGAAGACAAGAAATTCATTTTGTTTCAATTAACCCGGAAATAGAGTTCAGTACTCCGATAAATGCCAATCATTCTGTCGAAACAGTAACACATGGGCTACATCTGGGCAATGCGTACATTCTGTCTCTGCTCTAAGAGAGGCAAAGAAAATATAATCTTTGTTCCCTGATGGAATCAAAAGACATTTTCAGCACACAACAATAACGCTACAGAGAAAAACACAATGACGAATTGCGCGTACTGGACAACGGGCCATTGTCGCTAGCAAAAAATTTTTCTGCAAGAAATTCCTGGGGCAGTGCCCAACATTGTACTGAAATGACATTTGGTTGGCGCCTTGAGAACCATATTCATCCTGTCCTTTCCTTTATGGCAACGTTCACCACCTTGTTGCTTTGCAACAACACGCAAACAATGTTAATTACGTACAGCAGCACCGTGAGAAATATGAGGTCATCAATTCATTCCAGCAATATATGTGCAAGCGACGTATTCCCACACAATCAGAATTTCGTACTATACGGAACTGCGTTCCAAAATGTGTACAAATTGCATAGCTACAGCTCTCAAAAACATCGATACTACAGTTGACACCCACGTTAGGTTCATATCAATCATATTATATCAATCATCATATCAATCATATCAATTTTTTTAATGAAAAGTGAAGAAAAAAAAGCAGTTTTTTTTTCTCTCGAAGCCAATCCATGTTTCTTATTCTCCTTTTGGTGTCTAGCGATTAATATTATCGCCGTCATTGATGCACTTCGAGGAAGGCCGATAAACAAAACTGGAGATCTTGAGCCTGAGCCTTAACTCTTTGTATAGCACGTATACTTGCTTTACTTGCGTTAGAACTGGCAAGCTGTGCCGCAAAAAGCCGAGAAAAAAACACCCTATATAATTGCAACATAGTGTTCGTGGACACTCCCCAGCTCCTTCCTTCAAATACCTTTAAAAGGTCACTGATACCTGTCAACCACTTTTTCATGTACGGCACAATGAGTCTTGTAATGCTGTGACGGGGGCTAGTTGTCCTTTGTTACGCCTTAAGGAGCGCGTCTATAGCCATGACGAGGGGGCTTCATGAGGGATTTCCATCAACTATTGCACCTATAATATTGTGTGACGTAGCCTATAATACTGTTTGACCATTGATTATTATACTGTAGTAAGTAACGGGCTCGCGCGCGAACGCCACAAGTGCACATTTCTCAGATTAAATTTTGAGGACTTTTTAGCGGAGGTAAAGTGTCCTCAGTCGCAGCTTCTTGGAGCCTCGCGCGCATCTGCAGGAGTGTTTGTCGGACACCCAAACAAAAATATTATCCGCGTAAATCATAATTGTACTTGGAATGTAGCCAGTTATACCTTGGTGGCACAGGTGAGACTTTTCTTTTCCATTCTTTTAGTGTCTCACCATAATTTTGTACTTGGAATGTGATCAAGGAGAATCAAGACCCATATTACAGTTGAACCGCTAAAAGTACACATAAGGCACCTTGCCCGGACTCCTTGCTACCACCTGGATTTTCTACCTGTGGACAGGCCACGTACCTCGCTCTGACGAACGGTATCCGCGCATTCTGAGTCATTACCATCCTGCTTAACGCCTACAGCGAGACCTTCGACTTCCGCTTGATGCCTCGTTCAACCCCAGATCAACCTCATAATCCTGGTGTCCGGGGAAAGAAAAGCGGATTTGTTATCGGTCGTTGTTAAGCAGCTTATCTTACTTCTCTTACATGAGAAGTGCTGAGACTACACGCACGTATACATCGACGGTTCCGTCCTGCCGAGCAGTTATACCACAAATGTCGTCATCCCAGCTACAGTTGTCCCCATCAAGTCCAAATATCTCGCTTGACAACATCGACGGCAGCAGAACTTGCGGCCGTGCGCGTCGCACTGCGTTTTCTTGATGGCTTTCACTATTTGTGATGCCACACAAATGGTAGATTTTCTGTTACTCCAAGGTGGCACTGCAGTGTTTACTGTAAGCATTGCGGTGCGGTCCGTGTGAATAGCTGAGGTTTGACATTACAGAGCACCGTGCACTTGACTGCGAAAGGACATCAAGTCATTTTGCGGTGGCTGCCAAGTCACTGTCGAAATATTGGCAGTGAACGTGCAGATGAAACTGGTCGTTTATCCCATGCAGAAGACCATCATCTATCAATCCCACTTTCTAACATGGACGCTGCAAGAAATCTTCGCATGGGCCGTAGTTCAGACATGGCCGACTATATTCCTGGATTCTATCTTGAGCCATTGGTTTCTATCAAAACTGCCCAAGAGACGCGACCCTTTTGTGTAGGTTGGACGTGGCGTTCACCGATGCTTAAGGGTACATCATAGGGATGACAGATACCGAAGCCTGTGACCACTGCGGTGACCAGGAAATTATACGTCATATTCTGTGCCAGTACCCACAGTGCGGTGTTCAGAGATGATCACTCTCCGCCGTGTTCAACCAGTTGGACGACCAGCCGCTGTCGGAAGCAAGAATACTGGAGCATCGACAGGACGCATTATCGCAACAGAAAACCGTTCAGGCATTACTGCTCCTGAACCAAAGGTAGGCGAAAAGTATGGCTTGAGGCGGGCACAGTGGACGACTTCTTAGGAAGTCAAGGGCGTGGATGATCGAATTGGGGTTATTTGATATGTAATATCCGTTACTTGATGAAAGACATGGAAATGCTGTTTCAGGAATTTGGGACACTTTTGATCACTTAATTGTAGGTGTCATGAGGGAGGTAGTGGCCGAATACTGCACCAGGGAGGCCAATTCCTGTTCTGGTGACGGAGTGACTTTGTTTAAGCTTAGTGGGCCTTCCTAATTTGGCTAAACCTGGACTAGTATAGCCCCACTAGCTCTCGTCAATATATATATATATATTTTTTTTGCTGGTGTCAGGCGCCACTCCATGCCTGAAAATGTGGTGGACTGGAGGATGATTCGAATTTAATACCTTGAGATTAGAAGCCGGGTGTTCTACCTCTGCTCCACGCCACCACCTCCATTAGAGTTACAGAATGGATATCAAGAGAAGGAAAGGGTGGTCGAGACGGCAGAAAACTAGGTGGGGTGATGAAGTTAGGCAATTTGCCGGCGCAAGTTGGAATCAGCTAGCGCAAGACAGGGGTAATTGGAGATCGCAGGGAGAGGCTTTCGTCCTGCAGTGGACATAAATATAGGATGATGATGATGATGATGATGATGATGATGATGATGATGATGATGATGATGATGACGATGATGATGATGATTACCTAGGCGTTTGAGCTCCACAGGAGAGTTTTTCGTAGGCGCGCGCCGGTGACCAGCTGGTTTTCCAAGGAGGTCGAGAAGCTTCTACTTGCACACATTCCTGCTGGTCAGGTCCTCCTCGTGAGCCTCAGTCCAGGCGCGTGCTGGGCCCTTGAGGGAGCGAACAACATTCGCGAGCATCACTGTCAGATCCCACCGACTGTACGCCATCACGCGTTCGTATGTGCCAAGCCAGTCGTCGACGCCGACGGCGTCGGTGCCGTTTAAGGAGCCAAGGTCGTGTGACTGGGTTGCCAGCGTGGTACTTGAAGCAGCGTCGCCGTTTGTCGGCATATCGGAACGGCCTAGGTTACGGTGACTGCTGTTGCAACTTGGGGAACGAGGATACGGGAGATTTGTAGTTGGCAAAGAGAGAAAGAAGGCTTTTACACTATTTACAACGTGTAGTAGAGAAATATCATCCGTAGCAGAAAATATAGTTGCTAATAGCGGCGAAATAGTCTTCGGAGCCCACCAGACCGACCACGTGGACTGGTGGTGACTCTCTCTTCAAACAATGGGCCAGTCTGGCCTTAAATTCCCTTGCCCACGCAGGCATACCAGTCCATTGTTGTGCGGAACAAGGCGGGGCAGGTGGTGACGTCACCCGTGTTGTATTCCTTCTCGTAGTAAACAACATGTCCCTGAAGATTGGCGCCCCTTCACACTTTCGCGTAGAGCAAAGCACCTGCTAATAAGGCAGGTTCAGTTGATAGGCCTTGCCGAAAACCAAATTCTTCAGCCGCTAGCAAACAAAGCTTGTCACAGAAGGATAGGATTGGCTTACTGATAACGTTTTCCAACGCTTTTCAAATAACAGGCAATATTTCCATTGGTCGGTAGTTCGAAAAATAATTCTTATTTCCTGATTTAAATCAGGCGTTGGCGTGTTGCACAATTGTGCAACACGCCAACTTTAGCGTGCTGCATTTTCTCAGGAAAAACTCCTGTGGACAGACACAAGTTAAATAGAAAGGTAAGTGAAGGTACTAAAAGGTCAAATACTTACTGAATTGGCGTAATTTGAAGGTCATCAATATCGCGCGCATTGCTGTTCTTAAGGCCCATAAAAGTCGAATGTATTTCCTGGTAAGTTGTTATTTCAAGAAACGCCGATTTCACATTTGGTGTACCCATTAATTGCAATATAGAGCGCTTATCTGCAGCTGACGTGCTACTTCAGACTAAAGTAGTCAAATATTTGTTAAAATAATTTGCTAGGTCTTCACCCCTCAGTATTTTGGTATGCATTACGAGCTTTAATTCCTTAGTGTGGCTAGGGCCTGATTATAGTAGATGATTAATTTCCTGCCATAGAATATCACTATGACTGCTTGCTCTTTCAAATAGATTTAAAAGATTATCATCATCATCATCAGCCTATATTTACGTCCACTGCAGGACGAAGGCCTCTCCCTGCGATCTCCAATTACCCCTGTCTTGCACGAGCTGATTCCAACTTGCGCCTGCGAATTTCCTAACTTCATCACTCCACCTAGTTTTCTACCATCCTCGACTGCGCTTCCCTTCTCTTGGTATCTGTTCTGTAACCCTAATGGTCCGCCGGTTATCCATCCTATGCATTACATGGCCTGCCCAGCTCCACTTTTTCCCTTAATGCCAACTAGAATATTGGCTGTCTCCGTTCTTTCGAGTTAATTTGATGTTTGCTTTCGGGAAAACGTGACAGCTGAACGCTCTAGAAAGGATTGCGTCAGTAGTTTTTTTCGCAGAAATATGCAGATAGTTCGCGTGAGTTGCCGTTAAACTAAGACTTTCTTTTCAGATTTAGGGAGTTCTGAAAATAACACTGAATCAGGTTAGATACTGGTTATTCTGCAGTCTACTTCAGCTCATTTTAGAAATCGCCGGATGGTTGTTCCCGCACGCACGTAGAGAGTACCGCGCCTTAGAAACGGACTGCGCGGATTGCTTTTAGTAATGGTGTACTCTACAAATTTCTTTTCTCTTCGACGTATTATGTAAGGGTATGTCTAAGGCTGTGCGTGTCTCGGAGGTCTATTCAGAAGGCGGCAGCCACTTGAGTTTCATTTAGTAATAAATCAATATAAATAACTTATAAGCGCGAATGTTCTTGTAGTCTTGAACGCGTAATTTGCGCAAGTGTTTTTTTTTTTTTCAATGCGTGAGTCGCACGCAAGAGTTTTGACCACAAAGTGATAGCGAGTCTGATAGTACATCCGTGAAGTCAACGAGGCTCTCAGTGGCACTATTACGTGCGTTAATGACGGATGTAGAGTACGAACAGACAGTTCATGGCGTTTGTGCCACATATGATAATTCCATGACCCTTTATTTAGGGTAATGTTATGTTCGGTTTTTTTTATATATAGTATAGTAATCTGAAGGTCATAAGTCCGAATCCTCCTCCAGTCCACTACATTATCAGGCATGGAGTGGCGCCTGACACCGGCAAAAAAAAAAAAAATATCGCCGAGAACTAGTGGGGCTATACTAGTCAAGGTGCAACCAAGTTAGGAAGGCCAACTAAGCTTCAGCAAAGTCAGTCACTCCTTCACCAGAACAGGAATTGGCCTGCCTGGTGCAGTATTCGGCCGCTACCTCCCTAATAATGACTCCTACAATTTAAAAGATAAGCATTCTTTTTATTACGTAAGGTTTTCTTTAAAGAGTTTCTAAATTTATTGAATTCTGTCAAATCATTGCTGTCTCTACTTTTCATAAACCTGAAGTATAAAGCATTCTTTTTACGAATCATCTCATGGCATTCCTTTGTTAACCATGACTATCGAATTTTGTTTGAGGTTATCACAGTCTTTAGCCTAAAGCAAAGATACATCAAGGTATCGTAAGCCTTGTCAGCATTTGTGCAGCTATACAATGTACTAAAGTTTAACCTTGCAATTTGACGTCTAAATTGTTTCAAGGTATTTGAATTGATTAGCTGTATTTGGTAGGTCTCGGGGTGACATGCTTTTAGGTATCCAGAAGCCTAATTTTTCTTATAAATCATATATCTGTATAGGGAAGTGATCGCTCCTATCCGATATAATGGAACCTGCTTTCATGCAGTTGTTTCTTTTTTATTTGTGCCACCTATTACACGCAACCCATTTGTACGTACAAAAGTGAATAGTTTTTCTAAGAAGACGTAAAGCTTCTCAACGCACTCATCAGGTTGGCGATAAAGAGCTACATAAACAAGCCTATCTTAGTTTAGTGTTAAATCTTCATAATCTGGCGTAATTATTGTAAAATCAGTGAGCAAACTACAAGAAAGTTTATCTGAGATCAATTGCAATACACCACCCCCTCGTCGGGAATATCTATTCATGTAGAAACTATTGTAGCCTGGTAATATTAGCACTTCATCTTCACATGTGTACCAGGGGCGCGATCTTGTACGCGTTCCAAAATGGAACGGACCGCCTTCGTTCCATTTTGGAACGCGTACAAGATCGCACCCCAGGTTTCCGTAACCATAATAACGTCAAACTGGAAGAAAAATTCGTCTAGAAATGTAGTGAGATCGTCGGACTTATTTCGAGTCGATCGGGCATTGCAGTGCACATATGTCAAGTGTCCACCATCGTTTTCATACGCGATATCTTTTGGTGACATGATGTCAAAAAAAAAATTCGTCGGCCCCTCCACTCCGTGAAGATGGTTAACCAGCGAAGCTGAAACATGCGGCCCCGGTGTTTATCACTGGGTTAATCCTGACGGTTAATTAAAGTATTTCTCAATTATGAGGTTGCACACACCTTCGACTGCGACGGAGAGAACTACGTCACTGACGGTATGCCCGCAGTCCGCCGTTGTCACTTGCGTTCGATGTCTCGAGTTTGCTAGGCGGCGTGGGTAGTAGCATTCACCCGCCCATTGCCACTTGCCATTCTTCGAAATTAAATTGCCTCAAAATTAAATCTGGCCATCACGGTAAGAAAATGAATGGCTCATACCCCCTTAAGCAATGGCTCATACCCCCGTAAACGCGGCCTCCTCGTTTACTTCGACAAAAGAGAAGTGAAATTCTACGCCGGAATGATGAGTGGCAACGGAGCCAGCTTGGAAAGATGGCTTGGGAGCTGTCAAATATTCCGGAAGTACAATTCTTAATGTATGTTGATGGCGTGACAGTATGGACAACCCATCACTCTTTGAAGCATCAAGAGCGGGCACTTCAGGCAGCACTTGATACAACACTTGCTTGGTCCACGTCAGTGGGGCTGACGCTCTCAACTGAAAAGACCTCCTACATAAATAAGCATTGCTAACAGCTGGGACAGTCGAAAGCTCAATAAAGCCCCTCTTCGACTTACGCTCGATGGTCGCGTCTTGGCAGAGGTCACCACAGTCCGAGTGATTGGAGTGGACTTTTCTGCATCCAGATCGGCAACGCTCTGCCCGCAGATCCGCTTGTAGCGTGCTTCATCTCTTTCGTCGCATCGCCCACAAACCGGGTGGGGCTCGCACTCGTATTGCTCGGCAGCTGGTTTGCTCCCTATTTCAGCCTCGCTTGATCTATCAAACACACTTTCAGAGCCTTACCAAAGTAGAATTGAGACTCGACTGGAAAACCTTGACCGCGAAGCCATGCGTGTGATTACAGGCTTTCTAAGGCTCACACCTATCACGACACTTCAGGTAGAAGCTCAAGTGAACAAACTTGATGAGCTCATTCATCAAAGACGCGAAGCGCGGGCGATAAAACAGAGTAGTGTTCCTGCGGCTGCTCCCTTGGCGAATTACATGGGCCTGACTGAATCAACCCTTATCGCCGCTAGCACCATGGGACCTGTCACAAAAGAGCGCACTAATCTAAGCGCGCGCCGCGTGTCACGCAAGCCAGCCGAAAAAGCATGCCGGCCTCGCGGCAGCTTCGAACAGAGGTAGAGAGCGCATACGCCACAGACAGCCGACGCGACCAACGGGGTCTAGAAGCATCGACAAGTTATGCGAAGGCGACGGTAACGAGAGAGTGAGAGAGAGCGCGCCGACACCCCTCTCACCCTGGCGAGTCGAGAGAGAGAATACTACAGCGTGAGCGTGCGGATGAGTCACCAGCCTCCTCGACGACGCTCCGACGGCCGCGGTCGAAGACGCGAGAATTGACTAGAAGATTCCCAGGCTTTGTTCATGCTACGGGATCACAACTCCAACCGAAGGTTCCAGAAACACCGGCGAATGGAATAAAAGCGCTGTGTGGGAATCAGAAGGGGTTCAGATCGCTCCGGTGAAGAGATGTGACGTGAAGACTGACCGTCTGCGGAAGAAGGGATTTCCCCGGCAAGCTGACCGACGAGTTCATCGAGCGTCTGCATTTCCGGAAGTTCCGTCTTCGAGATTTGCCTCGAGCTACGCCGAGATCATCCGACTCAAGACCAGCACGGGTGAATACAATTGGACACTTTGTGTACCTATTCATTCTGTATTTTACGTGTTGGACTCTTAGTGCTTTTCATCAATTATTTTTCTGTGTTTTGTTAATACCCATCTGAATTGTATTGTAATGTGTCTAGCCGAAGTGTGCACGTGCGTTTGTAACTGCCTTGTTTGAAGAAGTATATTTTGTTGTCTTTTGACAACTCTGGGCTCTGACTCGGTCTTTGGGCCACAACCGGCGTTTGCTGGCGCACAAAAGGGCCCCTTACTAATTGTCCTTGCTTTCGTGGGGTTGTTTTCGGACGCTGATAAGTCGACTTTGGAATCTGGCCCGGCGTTGGTGCCTCGTCCACGGGGTGTGTGACAGGACAACTGCCAGGTGAGTAACAACAAGCCACTTGGTTGCATTCAGCAGGTGACTAATCGAAACTCAAGCTCCGTAAGCACCACCGCGCCTGTACCTTCCTGTTCGGAGTTCCAGAAACTAGGCCTAAGTGCCTATGTGGATGCCGGGTCGAGTTCGGCAATTCTTCATACTTCCTTAGTGTGCCCTTCTTATCTTCTTTCTGGGGTTTTACATGCCGAAACCAGTTCTGATTATGAGGCACGCAGTGGAGGGCTCCAGATTAATTTTGACCACCTCGGGTTCTTTAACGGGCACTAAAACGCAAGCACACAGGCGTTTTTGCATTTTCGCCTCCATCGAAATGCGGCCACCGCGGCCGGAATTCGATCCCGCTGCCCTTCTTGGGTGTATGCAACTCATAACGACACGTCTGGTTTACACCTGCCCTTCTTATCAAGGTGTAAACCAGACGTGTTCTTATGAGTTGTATACACCCATTACCTCGGTACTGGCGGAGCTAGTTGCACTCCGCGATGGCCTGACCACTTTGTGGCCAATTGCAAAGGTGCAACGCCAAGGAGCGTGATCCTCCACACCGATTCGACGTAAGCGGTGCGCTCACTCTGTCGCGTCGATAGTTCAGCTGGTGTAGCGATGGACTTTAACCACTGTGCGACGACTTATCCATGCCCGGTTTGAGTCTGCTGGATTCGTTGATCAAGTGTTCCCGGGAATTCATGCATACCGTAGCTGACGCCGCATGCCATCCCCTGACAGTAGTGCATCCGTTGCTTCTGCTCATGCTTCCGCACTGTGAAACAGTGGACATTCAGAAATATTGTTCGGCGCACCATGCGAACTCTCATACCTCCGTGTGGTTCTGACCTCCCGGGTGGCCTCATCCGTCAAGAGGAAGTATCGCTCCGAAGAGTTGGCGTGAGTGCGGCTGTCACACCGTCCATCCACGCGCATTGGGGATATATCGACGCCTCTTCTAGATGCCCGTACTGTCCTGCACCAGTACGGAAGGCAGACCTACAGCACTTGCTATGGACACGCCCTGGTCTGCAGTCGGCTTGTCGACGTCGTCTGAGCCGTGTGGGTCTCCACCCTAATCGGCCGCCAGACTTACAAAAGTGCATCTTTGGCCCTCATCGCCGCTTCTTTTTGGACTTTATGCAAGCGACAGAGCTTCACAATTATGTGTAACACTTCCTTTTGATGCCGTAAGGCAAAATAACGCAATAAAAAAGACGATGACGACGAACGCGGGAGCAGTGGCACGAGCGCGTGCCGAGCACGAGCACGAGCGCAACCCAAGGGGCGCCAACAATCCAGCTGCGGAAGAAGACGACGATGCTCGAGCCAATGCTGATGATGATAGTTTTCTGTGGACAGGCGTTGCAGAGGACGCTTTTTCGTTTCGCCTAGCCATATAAAGATTCGCTTTAAAAAGAAAAATAACAGTAAACGAAAAAGATTTATGAAGTATATAGTCACTGCTTTACGAAGCGAAGCTAGCTTCGCGCATCTTGTGTAGATCTGTTTCACTGGTTATTTGGATGGCACGAGAAGTGTCTGTTTTTCGAGGGTACACTTTTCCACCTCTGGTCCATGCGAAGCGCCAGTTTGGTTCCCGTTTCCTTGCAGTTGTCAGTCCAAGCAGCTTCTTCAGCTGCAGGCATGAGTGTACATTAATGTATACAGGCTGCTTTGCGGCAAATGCAAGCTTTTCAGAAATAATCCGAGTTCGTTTTGCCTTGTTAATTAGGGCATCACGTTTCACGCGGCGGTTGAAAGATACAACAATATTTGCGTTTACAGAACCGTCTTGGTTGCGGGGGACATTCGAACCAGCAGTTGTGTTTCGGGCCGGGAAACGATGACAAGCTTCAATGTCATGCTTAGTATTGGTCTCTCCTAGCGCATCCCCTATTTTAGTAAGAACCTCTGTAAGATTTTCATTGTGTACCTGTGGTATGCCTTTAATCTCGATGTTTTTGTTTCGCGAATACTGATCTTGTGCGGTGATGCGCGTCGTGTTTTCTGAGACACCCAATTTCTCGCAAGATGGTTTCTGGAGTTGTTTTTAGTACTGTGTTTTCCTTCTTGATGTCTTTACATTCTTTCTTGAGAGCTTCATAATTCTTATTGATGAAGTATAAGCTGTTCTTTATGTCCCTGATTTCCCTTCGAAATTCTCGATTCAATTCTCTATCTCACGTCCCATATTCAGGCACAATTCACGCGGAACAATTCAAGGATGTACACTTTTGGCAGCAGAAGCAACAGAAAGAAATAAAGTAAAAGGGTGAAAATATTCAAACCTTTTAGACAAGTAGAACGTGAGCGTGTGCACTGTCTGCCGCCTCTGCTGCCAAAATGGCCGTGAGACGGGCTCTGCACTCCTTTATAGCTGTAGTAGGGTCCACGCAGGCGCAGAAACGGCGTAGTAGTGTCCACGTAGGCATGGAAAATGCCCTCGGTCTGGATGATGGCGGGTGATAGCGCTGTCATGCAGTTCAACTGTGGTTGAGCTTTGCAGCCCCCTGATCGATGATGTAGTGCGTGGTCGCCGCAGCTGGCCTGGTATTGCCTGTGAGACAAATATAACGTGAGCGTGTGCACTGTCTGCCGCCTCTGCTGCCAAAATCCTTCACCCAGTCTTGCACCCCGTCTTGCTGGGCACCAGAAGCATCCGGGGAAGCTCAAGTCATTGCGATTAATGCTCGGAAGATGTGGGGCACAACATTGCGAAGTTTCGTGTTGCGCCGATTGAGATCGCACCTCCACCAAAATGCTACGGGAAGAGAAATAAATGAAAGGAACTGACTATAATGAGGGGGCCGTTCAGTATAGCCATAACACTATATCGACGGATAACAGCAGCCGATGCAGAACCTCTGTAATAGCTGCGGTTTCCGTCTGGTTTCATGGCGCCGGAAGAGTGTCGGGTTCGTGATTGAGGGGTTCCGAGTTGGAATCGCATTGTGCAATAGTTTTTTTTTTTTTTAAGCTTGCTGCATTTTTTTTCTTGTTTGAATTCCGCCGTACTTGTTATTTTGGCCTATGCTTCTCCACAACGCCTTACACGGAGGGCTGCTGCCAAGGCGAGCAAAACGACCCACTCCGTAGCCCAGGGGGAGGGAAGTGGGTGCCTTAGGTAGATGCTGCTTTAGCGGCCGCGGACCAATGAATAATGACGCGCTACTGCGCTGGTAATGTGCGCCCCAGTGAGACGGGCACCCCCATCCAATGACTAGCAACGCTCTGTCACGCAACATGTGATCGAATAAAAAAGTATCCCCTCAATCTAACAGCTACACGGTGAGGGGACCCGTCAAAATATCGTATACTATAATGACGGGCCCCCTCACCGTAGTGAGCGCCTAAATGAAAATACATTTACAAACTATTTATAAAGTATCGCTCAATAGTCAATATGGCAGATTGCCCACCCTAAAAATCCTGTTGTTTTTCTCACAATGACTTACGCCGTGGTTGTCGTAAAGCTCGCAGCACCGTGACAACTTGCTTCAATTTCATGTTCCGTTCTTTTTAAAAAAAAAAAAAAAGAACGGAACATGAAACGGGCTTCCGTCGATTTCATTTCAAAAAGAAAGCAGTACTATCATTGTAAAGAAGAAGGAAAAAGTCAAGCCATGGAAGATTAAGAATATCTTCGTTCCATTATATATCGATTAACGCGCTTGTATCACTGCTTGCTAAGTACAAATCACCAAGACTGGACAGGTTAGAGCGTATATCCTCTTCCACTCCAGCTACGGTGGATGTGCGCGGCTGCGCGAGTCCTTTGTTCCCATTTGGTCCCATTTTGTTCATTCAACTTCTCCTCCACGTTCGGTTGATTCTGTTGCTTTTGTGGTTCTTTGTTCGGCCATGTGCCCATCGGTACACATCCAGTGGCACAAGGCCAGTGACCCAAGTTGTATGCTCGGAACAACACCAGCCAGAAGCCAGCACCCGCAAAGTGGGAGAAAGAGTCAAAGAAAGCTTCGTTTTAAAAAATGTCACACACGAAGAAGCTCATAGCACCCTTTCTCAAAGATGCAAAAAACAAACACCGTCAGTCCTCTTTTCAATGACTAACTTAACCTCCCACGTGCTTAGGGAATATTTTTTCACAACTGCACAGATTCTGATTTACTCCAACCCGAAGTCCGCGAATACATTCAAAAATGCCGCCTAACTGGTCGCTCGAGCAACTTTGCGTGTATTCGCGGGCTTCTTTCATGCTCGGAAAAACACTTTGATGTAGCACGTATTGAACAACAGAAAGCTGTATTGGGGGTTTTTCATGTTGCTCTACAATTTTATCATTGACACTTTCTCATCTAATTATAATGTTTGAGAAGTTGATTATTTATTAAGACTAATTATGTAATTAGGCGGAATGCAAAAAATAATATGAGTATCTCCAAGTGACGGCAAACAACATTACCTTGGTTCTGTCTAGCTACGTGGTATTTGCATATTCTTAAATCTTGGTGCAAGATAGTTGGGGCACCCTGTATACAAACTGCCGGACACCCAACCACCGAACAGTTCACAAACTTTGGCGAAAACCTTATTACAGTGCACGACAGCTGTCTTGGCAAAAGCAAAAAGGTTGCTCTGAGCAACAACTTCGCGAACCAAAAAGAAAATCAGTGACAACGTTGGACCAAAAAGTGCGGCGTTATTCTTTTCTTACATTGCTTACTAGGATGGTCGCCTGCTGATCGCGTCGCAATTGACATCTCTACATATGTTGGGGCACCAACCTGTGCGACCACTACATGTCTATCGTCATAAAGATGCGTACGTTTAACTTAAAAAGGAAAAAGTACAAAATAGCAGCGACAGAGACGCCGCTTTCTCTGTGATGTGGTCCAGGGCACGAGCGTATTGTCAAACATAATTTTTTGGCGTAACATTGCGTTGTCCAACTGTTGGTTAATGAGGAGAGACTGCTTGTTCGGAACATGGCCCCAAGATATAGTGGACGTCCAGTGCAAAAAGGGATCCGTCGATCAGCACCTTTCTTGCGGTTGCGGACAGTGTCCGCAAGTGTGAATTGGCTTTTAGACATCAAGCAACTAACTGTCAAGAACGTTGTCAACCTTTCTTTCTTTCTGTTTTTAACTTCAAAATCGTATTACAAATCGTATTACTATAACAAAATCGTATTAAGATGAAAGAATACACCTCACGTGAAACTTGACAGTGGGAAGCTCCATGCAGAATGCACACGTACGCCGCAATGCTCCCGAATCTCTTGCGTCCAATTTCCAGGTGTGTTTCTTCATCTCTTTTTTTTAAATAAAAATCTACAACATAGCATGTACTATAGTACATGGCTACTTGCATGTTGTAGATTTTGCGCTTTTGAGCAACGCCGGCTACTCCTTTTCACACAGAGCGAATATATACTATAAATAAGATGGCAAACCGGCACAGTACAAATAAAGTAACAAGAAGAAAGAAGTCAGACCTGAAATCAGGCCACATAAATGCAGTAAAAACAGCTCGCAATAGAGATCGCACAAAGCACACTGGAAAGTGTGGAGCGCTTGTGCTGTGTGTCCCTTTCTTCGCCTTTCATCTTTTGCTGGGCTCTAAGTTTTCTTACTGTAGCAATACCAACTAGCCCACCTATCCAACCTATTTGAAAGCAAAGGCAAGGAAGGTCTACATAAATACACTAAGGACAATTCAACAGAGTGGTCACAAAAAAAAAACATGCACTGGAACGTATAGTCAGCTCACACGGGTACATTAAATACAGAACACATGAGACCAGGGTCGGTATTTTGCAGCGATGCCTTTCCGATGCTAATGCCTTTTCGTGCTTTTCGCGCTTGGTCAGTGGTCAGAGCGATGGTGCGCTCACGTTATCAACAGGATCAGCCGGCCATGAGCGGTCGATGATAAGACTAGTATAGAATAAAGCATAACGCATCGCTACAAAATACCGGCCCAGGGCCGCGATATTGTAGTGATGCCTTTTCCGATGGCATTCCTTTTCATGCTTTTCGCGCTTCGTCAGTGGTCAGAGCGAAGCTCCGCTCACGTTATCAACAGGATCAGCCGGTCGTGAATGGTGTATGATAAAAGTAGAATAGAATCAAGCAAAAGTTATCGCTGAAAAATCGCGGCTCAGGATCACTATAACATAAAGCTATTTCAATTGCTTCCATTCCACTTCCGTCATTAGCACTCCGTGATTGGTCCCAAACTTCGCTTTTCGTTCCCGCGAAGTCACGCAAAACGCGAAAACGCCCCATCTCGACATAACATATGCACAATGCTTATGCGTGAATATGCCGAACAAATGAAAATAAAATATTTCTGATTCTATGCTTTCTCGTTCTATAGGTAAAATAATTACGGGCCGCGCCCACTTCGCCTTTCTGTCACAAAACCACGGAAACTCACCATGCCAAAGTGACGTGTACGCATTAAAGATGTCATTATTACGCCCAACAAAACTGAATATTTTTTTGGAATAGCCTTAGACTGAGCCCCGTTCCGAAAGGAGTAGAAGATAGCTGCCCGCCGAACATTCTGGCGCTGGTTGGCTGGAGCCACCGATCGGATTTCTTTGTGTATGATAAAAATTACATTCGAAATGGAACATGAAGCGACAATTATGTATTCTCAGTGAAACACCACGTACTTATTTAGTTGCTGTCCGTGCACAAGGAAGTTACGTAAAACGGTGTTCACTCACCCCTGTCGGCTGTTATGGTTTTCCGCTTGATTGCAACAAATAAAATTCTCCTCGATCGAAAGTACAGCTCGTAAACCAAGACATCTAATTAAATTAAACGCGCTTTGTAGAACTTATCAGCTGCTTCCACAGCGGCTGCTATCTTGTGGGTACTGGACGACATAGATGGTATCTCGAATCGACGCATATATGCTACGGCTTTAAAAAATCGGAGTATACTTGCGTTTACTTCTAAATGTATTCGAACCGCTTTTGCGTTGAAACGATATAAAATGTTGCTTGCAGTAGCAAGCAATTGAAGGACAGCATAGCCACTTTTATTTCAATTTAATGATCCTATCTCTAATTCAATTCACAAGGCGACGTGCCTAATTTTCTCAATGCTGACCTCGTTGTCATTGTTTGTTGGCTTCTTATGATATGACTAATAAACTGGGGCCCTCGGCTTCCTTTGTTCCCGTTTATATATATTGCGAGACAAGGTTTAGGCAGTCAGACTCTCCTTTATTCTCTCGAGCGAGAGCCCCAAGCGAAGCATATTAAGCTCATCGAGGTGCTGACACGTACTGATAATGTCAGCGATGGTAGTGGGGTTCAGCACTACAAGAGCATTGAATGCCAGCGTATTCCCTACAAGGGTATTCCCTTGAGCAGGTGGCGTACACGGTCACTCTCTGGCATCGAGGTGTTAACGCGGCGGCAGAGGGTGAGCACGTCCTCAATGTACGAAGTGTACGACTCGCCCGAGCGCTGGACACGCTCAGCAAGCTTCTTCTTGGCAATATCGGAGCGAACAGAAGAGTTCGCAAAAATCTGGCGTAGGTGGTGTTTAAACGTGGTCCAGTTGACGAAATCGAGCTCATGGTTATAAAACCAAGTTCTTGCGACGCCGGTGAGGTAGAAGGCGACGTGCCTAAGTTTTTCAGATTCGTTCCAGTGGTTAAAGTCACTCACGCGCTCGTATAGCTCAACCAGTCTTCAACGTCTTCACCGGGAAGTCCAGCAACCACCGGTGGATCCTTCTGAGGGGTGGTGACCGTCCAAGCAGGGGTTCCCGCCGGAGCAGGCAAGGTGGATGTCACGGTAGTGGCCTGCTGGTCTTGAGACATGGGCGAGTGCAGTTGGTAGAGGCGGCGACCCGAGCGGAGCTCCAGGGATGTAGCGTAAGTGAAGCTGGAGAGAGACCGGCAGCGAGAGGACGAAGGAACCGGACAGCACACTCCACCACTTGCGAGACAAGGTTTAGGCAGTCAGACTCTCCTTTATTCTCTCGAGCGAGAGCCCCACTACCAGGCCCCAAAACGGTGATTATGAGTACGTACAGATGAGAATATGAAACGTATGAATAATGCTCACAATATATATATATATATATATATATATATATATTGTCACGAGCTCTTGCCTTGAACCACGGCTGCCGCGCAGACAACCAGGGGAAAGAAAGAGGAGAACGACGTGAGCCAAGCTGCCTCGAGACCGCGCTCGAAACGCTCTGACCAACCAGATTCATCGGTTTCGACATTAAACACCTCGTGTGTAACATTTGGTGGAGCTGTGCTGGGTAACTCGCACGACCTACAACGGAGCCATCAGCACAAGAACTACGCCGAAGCCGTCGCCTCGCCGGACTTTCACCGTCGCGCTCAATCATGGCCACCGAGCAACACACCCTCACCAGCAGTGCCCCTGTGAGCCCAGTCCCTATCCAGCACTACCGAGAGCCACGCACGTTCTCGGCGAAGGCAGAGGAAGATGTGGATGAGTGGCTAACCCATTACGAAAGGGTAAGCCAATACAATAATTGGAACGCTGTCAGTCAGCTTAGGAACGTTGTTTTCTTCTTGGCTGGCACGGCGTTGGTATGGTACGACAACCACGCGGACATGCTAACTACGTGGACGCGCTTCGTTGAGGAGATCAAGAAATGTTTCGGCGACTCGGACGCAAAGAAGAAACGTGCGGAATTCACATTAGCCCAGAGAGCTCAAGTGCCTGGCGAGACTTGCACTACCTATATTCAAGAAATTTTGAAGCTGTGCCGAACTGTCAACCCTCAAATGACAGAGGAAGATAAAGCGGGGCACCTCTTAAAAGGAATAGCAGAAGACGTGTACAACTTCCTCATTGGTAAAGAGAACTTGAGCACCGTATCAGAACTGATACGGCACTGCCGTACGTTTGAGGCACTGAAGACTCGCCGAATTACACCAAAGTTTGGACGGCTGGCCAACGTAACGACCGTAGCAAGTGTTGAGACGAGTCCTCCGCACCCAGAGATTTCGTCCGCCAACCGCCAGATAGTCCGCGAGGAGCTCCAGCGGCATGACGAACAGGCACGTTATGCGGCGCCACGTTGCAGCTTCCCCGTTTTCCGAGACACTCTTTGGGAACCCCCTTCGGCTACCTGGAACCACTCGGTGAACGTTTCGGACGAACCGCATTACGACATGACCGAACCACCATGCAATGATTCGCCCCCTCAACGTTTTGATCCACGCCCACGCAACTTTCGTCCACGAAGACTCGCCGCTACCTACGACTTTCAAGGGGAAGAGCCTCGTTACCCTCAACCGATGTCTTCGGCATAATACTTGAATCCGCGTCCGGAAGTTCGCCCTTTGCCAGTGTGTTACTTCTGCGGCGTGCATGACCACATAGCTAGGTACTGTAGCCGACGCCGAGCATCGAACTACGGACCGTCAGCGCCGTACTATGCGGTCTAGCAGCCGTACACTGCGTACTCAGTGGCCAGGAGACTCCACGTCAGGAAGCCACTTCCGAGAGGACCGACGCACCGCCCAGGAGACCTACGTTGGAGAAGCAAGAACCCGCAACCGCTATCGCTCCCCTGCCTCCGACCGTACTCTGACGCCACCACCAGCCTTCCGAGCCTCCAGATCACCATCCCCGCGGCCGCGATTCACGTCACCGTCGCCTCGGCGCCGTTTCGTGTCGCCCCCGCCGGGAAACTAGCCAGCGCGGCCGATAGAGGTGAGGTCGCTGGACAATGAGCGCTGCCGACTCAACTGCCTCCAACTATTTTCATGCTTAAAAATAAGGTTCATGTACTGGTTGATGGGGTGTCTACAATGGCTTTAGTCGACACGGGAGCAACTGTCTCGGTCATGAGTGTGGGGTTTAAAGGCCTTCTGGGACGCAAGGTTATGTTTCGTTGGGACCAGTGCACAAGTTTCCGTGGAGTCAGTGGTGAATCATTATACCCGGTTGGTGTGTGTAATGTGGATGTGTCTTTGGGTGGGAGAGTTTTTAATGCCGAGTTTACTGTTCTTCCTCGCTCCTCGCATGATGTGATTTGGGGATTGACTTTTTGCAATTGTGTGGTGCCAATGTTGACTGCCGGACGGGAGAACTCAGTGTCGACACCGGTGTTTCGCCTGTGCTCTTTGAAGGTGCAGCTTGCCCGGAGAGTGTGTTTTGCGTGTCTGATGATACAGTTGTGCCCGCCTTATCCGCAATGCGTATTGCCGTCGCCTGTTCATCGCCAACTCCTATCTCGTTCGATGCTGCAGTAGAACCTGTACATCGAAACTGCCTCAAGAAAAACGTGTTAGTTCCGCACTGCATGGTCTCAGTGACCAATGGCTGCGCAGGGCTGTGGGCGCTAAACTGTTCCACTGAAGCGGCAGTGCTACCTCAAGGCCTAAAGATTGCCACGTTTCAGGAAGACTCGCCTATATCCGTGGCAGTACTTACAGAGCAACCCGATGGAGGAGCAACCAATGCCCCGAGCCCCGCGAGCTCGAAGATACTTTCCATGATTGATAAATCACTCAGTGACCACGAGCGTCGAGTGTTGATGGCCCTACTTACGAAACACACCTCGGTATTCGACTTTGCGCAGCACGATGGCCCGCCATCGATTCCTGCCTCCAGAACTCGTCACCGCACCAACACAGAAGCCGCCCAGCCAGTCCGACAAAAAACCCTATCGTGTGTCCCCATCAGAACGCAAGATAATCAGCGATCAAGTCCAAGAAATGCTATGCAAAGGCGTCATTCGAGAATCATCTAGTCCTTGGGCAGCCCCCGTGATATTGGTGAAGAAGAAAGACGGTACGTTGCGGTTCTGCGTTGATTATCGTCGCCTAAACGCCGCTACCAAGAACTATGTATATCCGCTCCCACGAATTGACGATGCCATCGACTGCCTCTTTGCGGCATCTTACTTTTCCTCCATTGATTTACAGTCAGGTTACTGGCAAATTCCTATGCACAAGGACGACAGAGAAAAGACAGCATTTGTAACGCCCGACGGACTATTTGAGTTTAACGTGATGCCTTTCGGTTTGTGTAACACGCCTGCAACGTTCGAAAGGTTTATGGACATGATATTACGCGGCTTGAAATGGGAAGTTTGCATGTGCTACTTAGACGACGTTGTGATCTTCGGGCGAACGTTTAGTGAGCACAACAACCGTTTGGACTTGGTCCTGAACTGCTTGGAGAAAGCGGGTCTTGTGCTCAATTAAAAAAAATGTCGTTTTGAGGAGAGACAAACTCTTGTGCTAGGACATCTCGTCGCTAAAGAAGGCATCCGACCAGATCCACATAAGACTGCGGCCGTAGAAGCATTTAAGGTACCCGACTCTGTCAAGCAGTTAAGAAGTTTCTTGGGCTTGTGCTCCTACTTTCGCCGATTCATTCCCCGGTTTGCTGACATGGCTCATCCGTACACGCCTTCTCCAGAAAGGCGTTCCCTTTGAGTGGACTGCAGATTGCGAGTCGTCGTTTCGCCAGCTGAAGTTCCTGTTGACGTCCCAACCAATACTTCGCCACTTTGATCCTTCATCACCAACCGAGATTCACACCGATGCCAGTGACGTAGGCATCGGTGCTGTGCTAGTTCAGTGTATTGGCGACAGTGAGCACGTGATCTCGTACGCTAGCCGTTCCTTGAGCCGATCCGAGCGCAACTACACAGTGACCGAACAAGAGTGTCTGGCGGTCATTTTCGCAGTGCAACGGTTTCGTTCTTATCTCTACGGGCACCCCTTTACTGTGATCACAGACCATCATTCGCTATGCTGGCTTGTGAATCTGCGGGATCCCTCAGGACGACTAGCGCGCTGGGCCCTCCGCCTACAGGAATACGACTTCGTTATTTTCTACAAAAGTGGCCGGCGACATGTTGACGCTGATTGTCTCTCTAGGATGCCACTTCTAACAACTGAATGCGATGCGGACAATTTTGATGAATACGTCGCTTTTATGTCCCCGGAATTTCTGGATATGCGTACCGTCATATCCGAGCAGCACAAGGACGAGAGCTTACAGCCGCTTTTCGCGGCAGCACAGGAGTCACCTGCAGGAAGTCACTTTCGCCTACGCGATGGTGGCGCGTTGTATAAGAAGAGCTACTCGACCACCGCTGCACGCTACCTTTTAGTTGTCCCCAAGAACCTTCGCAGCCAAGTATTATACGCCATGCACGATGACCCAACTTCCGGTCATCTTGGTTCCACACGTACGCTCTACCGGGCTCAAGAACGTTTTTACTGGCCTGTTGCGGAAGAATATCGAACGGTACGTCGCCAGCTGCTCTCAATGCCAGCGCTACAAGCGTCCTCCACAAGCGCCACACGGCCTGCTTCAACCAGTTTCCCCTTCTAGCGTCCCCTTTGAGCAAGTTGTTATAGATCTTCTGGGCCCTTTCCCGCGATCCTACAACGGCAATCGTTGGGTTATCGTTTGCGTAGATCACCTTACCCGCTATTGTGAGACCGCCGCGTTGCCATCGGCTACAGCTACAGAAGTTTCTATCTTCTTGCTGGCTCACGTTATACTCCGACATGGACCTCCTCGCATAGTAATCAGCGATCGTGGGCGACAATTTACCGCGGACGTAGTTGAAGAAACACTTCGTCTGTGTTCATGTAGCTTCCGCCATTCTACGCCCTACGATCCACAAACTAATGGTCTGGTCGAGCGCACAAACAGAACGCTTGCCAACATGCTGTCCATGTACGTCGATTCGGCACACAAAAATTGGAACAGTATCTTGCCTTTCATTACCTATGCCTTCAATACTGCGAGACACGAGACTACTGGTTACTCGCCATTTTTCCTTCTCTATGCTCGTCCGCCGCGCTACACCCTCGACACCATATTGCCCTACTTCGCTCATGACAACGAGTCAATCGATGAGATCCTCTGTCGAGCAGAAGAAGCGCGACGCCTTGCTAGGCTACGCACCCTGGCATCGCAGGACCGGTCCAAGATAGGCTATGACGGGCGTCACCGCCACGTTTACTTCGACCCTGGTGACTTTGTGTGGCTCTGGACGCTGTTGCGGAAGCCTGGCTTGTGCCAGAAGTTTCTCGTCCATTACGTCGGCCCCTACGTTATTCTAGAGCGCCTCAGCGACGTGAACTATCGCATTGCGCGTCTCACAAGCAGTGGACGACGCTCGGCCAAGGCTGAAGTGACACACGTCGCGCGTCTGAGGCGTTACAATCCACGAGATGACTGACTCGCCCGGCGGGCTTCGTCTGCCAGCGGGGAAATGTCACGAGCTCTTGCCTTGAACCACGGCTGCCGCGCAGACAACCAGGGGAAAGAAAGAGGAGAACGACGTGAGCCAAGCTGCCTCGGGACCACGCTCGAAACGCTCTGATCAACCAGATTCATCGGGTTCGACATTAAACACGCGTGTGTAACAATATATATATATATATATATATATATATATATATAATCGTAGAGCACCGACAGTGCATTTGAGGGATCAGTTTTGACCCAAGTGGTCAAAATTGATCCCTCAAATGCAACGGTGTACTAGAAAGAGCGAAAAGATATATCGATAATATATATAATCGTAGATAAGTACCTAATTAAGCGAATCGTTCTTATTCCGCTGAATGGTCCAGGGATTCCTCAATTTTTTTTCTTTTGTGCGGTTGCATTTGAGGGATCAATTTTGTCCCAGGTGATCAAAAATGATCCCTCAAATGCAATGATGTGCTAGAAAGAGTGAGAAGATATCTCGCTTAAGGCTTTAAAAACTATTTTATGATAAATGCATGAATTTGTTGTGCAATGTTTTACACGTATTATAGCAGAGGTTCTCGTGGAGCAATCAATGATGTCAATTTATTTCTTCCTAAGTTCTTTATACTCACTGTCCGACTGGAACCATGGCCAATCGCACACAATCCACCGAAAGAGTCGTTAACGAAGTGCTTCTCGAAGTACTCGCTAGCGCAGCAGTTGAGGATGGTTACTGAAGTTCCGCTTCGTGTCGTAGAGCGCGGAACTTTCTCATCTAATACCATCGTTGCTGCTTTTCAGCATCTTTTTTGGAAGTATTATGTTGTCGAGCCTTTTTCGTTACGTAGACGATTTCAATTTGCCAAAGCTTCTTCGGTGAGGATCCGCTTTGGCGGTGTTCTCAACGCCCCGTTGCACGCCACCGCAAGCTGAGCAAGGCCAAGCCGACCAACGGAGACGCCGGCACCACTGCTAACTTCTGCTTCTCCTGCGTCCCGAACGCGTGAATTAGCGCTGTTTGGATCGCTACCACTCGTATAGACGCCGCCGCAACCGTCCTCCCCCGGTGATCCACGCTTGCTCTAATAGCTCAGACCCACTAAAGCTCTCTCCACTTCGGTGCGTTCTTCGCCTCTCGTCAGCTTTTGAGATAAGCAAAACTTTTCAGAGAAGGCAGTGTTATTTACTTTTTTTAAGTCACAGTTTCACCCGAAAGGCGAAGCATCGATTGCGATAGCAAATTAGCAAAGAGTTACACGAAGTAAGGATCGTACTTTTATCGGCTGTATCAATTTGTAAACATTCGCTTGCTAACTAAATTAACAAGCATGGTGTCAGCGCGCACAATCAAACATGAATAGATCGCACTCGATGACCGCAGACAACCGCTGTCAAAACGCTGCCGTGCGAGCGAGCGAAGGTTCGTGCGGTCTATCGCTTCAACGGAAACTGAGCGGCGAAAGCACAGCGCATAGAAAGGTAGGTGCCGTGTGCAGACCACTTTCAAGATACGGTGCGCGCGACCGCCCACAGCCGCGCAAAGTACAAGTAAGCGGTTGCTGGCAACTTGAAGGCGCACCCCCTCCCTCCTGCGCGGCCTTCCCGCTTTCCTCCTTTCGCGTGCGAGATTGAGTCGCCAGTTCGGCTTGCGCCCGGTCGCAAGATACGCAGTTGGTGCCGCAGCACAACGTCGCGCCCCTCACTCCTGCCCCCCCCCCTCCCTCCCATCCCCCCACGGCCTGTCGCGCTACGAAAGACGGCGCGTTTGCTCTCCGCCGTGCGTTCGCTCTCCGTGAAAGCGGGCGTCCCTCGTGCGCTTTCACTCGCACATACAGCTTACGGCACGCGGTGACGATTTTATCGCCCTTGGACTTCATACGGAACCTCACGGCGACGGCGACGACGACACCGACGGCAGACATCCGCTTGGAGTGTTCATGTAATTGCTATTGCAATAATAAAGAAAAGGAACCGCCTTCGAACGAGGAGAGCGTTTCATTCAGCTGTTAAGAAAACCTGTGGGGTGTCTGCCCAAGCTTGCGTCGACGCTGTCATAAATTTGACGTTGGAAGATTGGAATAAAATCAAAATGTAATAGCTTTACGTTATAGCGCCCCTGGTCGCAAAAAGTCGCATAAATGTATGCACAGAAAGAAATAGAAAATAAGGTCAAATGAAACACCGACAGATTTACACGGGATGACACCAACTGCAATCAATAATTTCCAACAATATTACTCCCTTCTAGAAATATCTGTACGCCGCTAGCGCAAACTTTTGTAATAGTTAGGCATATGCCTACAATATATTTTAGGCTTAGGAGGAAACTTCAGCTCGGGAGCTCCTATCTAAATGCATGGGATAAGAGAAATCGTATCTTTCAGCCACCACAGCGCAGAAATTGACGAGATTTGTCATATATATAACCGGACAAATTAAGATCTAGTGACTGTAGGAAGCGGAGTGTTTACTTGGGCCATCGATTTGTTATAAATATTATTGGAAATAGCAAAATTTCCAAAATCCAACCCCTCAAGTTTACAACTTTGTAACTCAGCTATGAGAAACGATATCACATATATGTTAAGTGCACGTAACAGCACATCTAAAGCGGGCAAAACTGACGGTTTCGTTTTGTCCGCCAAAAACAAAACAAAAAAAGCCAAAACAAATCACCGCTCTGAAAAATATCACTAATGTATGAGTAGGAGTTTTGCAAAACCCTTGTAAACACTGTCACAAGTTCGCGTAAGCTGTGTATTCTTATATTGAATTTGTGCGCTTCAGACTTTCTAATGAATGCAGCTTATAAAACAGCAATGTCTGTTTTGAAGCAGAGTTAAGAATTTGTACACATCACTTTTCTATTTTCTTTTACTTAGCATTTATCGACAATTATTCTGACAAATTGTAGGCCTTGTACGAAATTCTGCTTCCTACAGCCATTGGAATTGAACTTTTTCTCTCTTAAAAGTAGAACAAATGTCATTTAAATTGCTCCAGATGTTGTCCCATAAAAACATTTGTGCGATTTAGATGTATTTGGAAGGCCGTGTGTGTGTGTGTGTGTGTGTGTGTGTGTGTGTGTGTGTGTGTGTGTGTGTGTGTGTGTGTGTGTGTGTGTGTGTGTGTGTGTGTGTGTGTGTGTGTGTGCGTGCGTGCGTGCGTGCGTGCGTGCGTGCGTGCGTGCGTGCGTGCGTGCGTGCGTGCGTGCGTGCGTGCGTGCGTGCGTGCGTGCGTGCGTGCGTGCGTGCGTGCGTGCGTGCGTGCGTGCGTGCGTGTGCGTGTGCGTGTGTGTGTGTGTGTGTGTGTGTGTGTGTGTGTGTGTGTGTGTTAATATACACCCACCACCCGTCTTGTGTACATAACGGATGACAGTCGCCAGCGTATGCCACAGGCAAGAGTTTTTGCATCAATGCGGTAAGCATGAACGCTCGATTGAGCATGCATACCCCACCTATTCCAAGTCGAGGGCTTCTCTATTCACATCGTTTCGATATCTCGACCTCCCTGTGGTCTCGGCGTCGCAACTTCTGTTCACACTGGGATGGTGCCTAAGCCGTAAATGCGCCGCCTGCCTGCCACTGTCAGCAATGTGTGGTGCGACTGTGAGAACCTTAATTCTGTCTCTTCTTTCTTCTTTATGTTACCTGCCCTTCCCCAAGGCGCTGAGATGTGCTCCCTAAAGGACTTCAGAAAATAGCGCCTCCTCCTCTCTACAATCATTCTCTCTCACGCGATGTGCGCCAGCAATGACGCCGTTTAATCTTGCATATAGGGGCGCGACATCGCTGCTGTCATGAGCTTATCTCCAGTTTTCGCTCAGGTTCCTTTCGGAGCCCTGTTCCTTTTGTTGCCCGGTGGCGGACGTGTCGGCTACTACGTGTCGGACGGACGCGTGTGATACCGTGGGAGCCTCGGTTTTCCCGGACAGCGAACATGCGCCATCTTTGGACTCATTCACGCATTTGGCCTGGAAACCACATACGTCAATTGATACTAGGGGGGCGGAGGCACTACTTAAGCTTCGCGTCGTCGGTCTGCTGCCGGGGCACGACATCAGCGTCAACATAAGCTTACCTCGACTTTTTGCACAGGTTAGTTATCGAAATCCTGCGTCTTGCTACCAATGTTCTAACCGATGTGTGATAGCGGTGTCGTGCCCCGACAGCATATTGAAATACTTGAAAATCTGCGTGCGATTATATGCTTTGCCCAGTCGTGTTTTCGTTGAATTTCTTTTACTCCTCTCCGGGGATGTTGAAGTAAACCCTGGCCCTGGTCCGGGTACTAGTGGCAATGACGAAAATACTAGTATAGAAGGCATTTATGCAATTGTTCGCAGGTTAGAGCATGGGTAGTCACGCTTTTTTCACAGAGCTCGAAGAAGCTAATAAACAGCATTCTGCTTTCGCTCTTTCATTTCAGGAATTACAGAGCACAGTCACTGTACTCCAAAGCGATTTACTTTCCCTCAAAGAAGGCTCTTCAGAAGGCTCTTCAGATAATCGGCGAAGACTGGTTAACATTAATGCGTACCCTCGAGGATGCGGACAACAGGTCACGTAGAAACAACTTCATTGAGTTTGGCCTATCTGATTGTGCAAATGAAAGCTGGAAAGGAACCACGGAAAATGCTATCGCGTTGTTGTTCTTGTACTTTGTTTTTGGTTTTGGTTTTTAAATCTCAGCTGATCAGACTTTGCCAACTGAAGACCTTCAATGTGCTCATAGAAAGGGAACGTTTCGTGAGGGAAAGAACCGGCCAATTATCGTCAATTTATGTAAGTCTAAAGCTAAATAATAACTTTTGTTATGCAGATAAAAGTTAAATAATAAGGAATATGCACTTCGCGAGGATTTCAATCCTACTAAAAGGCGCGCACTCTCCAAATTGAGTATGCTCAAGCCATGAACCTTTCATTTAAACTGCGTTTAGATAAGATGTATATGGATAAGAAAACATGTCTACCATAGCGGAGAGAATAACATGACGGAAATAAATACATAACTACATGACAAGCATAATTCAAAACCAAAAATCTTGCGGGCGAGTCAAAAAGTGTGGCTCTTGTGACCTTTCTCTGACTATATTGTTAGTTCACTGCCGAAACTTTAAAAATAAAGCAGACTAATCTGCTACGTTGCTTTGATCTGTCCAGCCACACGTAGTAATCGGAACTGAGTCTTAGCTGGCATGAATCTATTGGAAATATGTGACGAAGTCTTTCCTGTGTGGTTACGATGTTTACCGATGTGACAGAACTACAAATAGTGGTGTTTTTATCCTGATAAATTAATGTCTTTAGAATAGAGAAATGTCGACTACTTTTCATTAATCTGAATCTGTTTGGTGCGAGGTTAAACTTAACAATGAATGGCATTTGCTTCGCTACTCAATTCCTTTACAGACCTCCTACTTCTACTAATACGGAATAATTTCATGAGTTCTCAAGTTTCTGAGCTACCCTAAACTCTGACTATATTCTAGTTGGAGACATTAATATGCGTGCCGTTCACTGTAAAAATGAAAAACCGGTGTTCTCAGACTCGGCTTCCCTATCCTTGTCATTTTGAGAACTTATAACTATAACGACCTGGCACAATTTGTGTCTGAGAGCACAAGACGAGACCGTTCTTCTTCTAACGCTTTGGATTTTTTCACTTACTCTGAGTCGCTGATCCAAAATATAGCAGCCATTCCTGTTATCAGTGACCATGACTGAGACAGGGTTGTCGGTGCTCTTTTCAACGCAACGGTCCGTGAGTTCCACGACACAGGTTTTGCTCCGCCTCCTTCGAGAGATGGCGCCACACTGCGTGACCAGGCCGGCAGCGTCCGGCGCGCCGCGGATGGTTGTTTGGCCGAGACGAGGCTTGCAACGAGGTTCAGTTCAGAACACGTTCATTTCGGCTCAGTAAGCTTTCAAGCCTGCGTCACGACACCAATCTACTTTGCTGGTAGCCATTTCACGCTTACATCTACTCTCAATTACGGGAGAGCCAGCATTTGTAACAGCGGGGCTGTTTAAGGCCGAGTTTGAGCCGTGCCTAGCGTTGATCAGTAGTGAAAGCAGAGCATAGGAGGACAGGAGGTGCAGAGAGAGAAAGAAAGATAGACATAGAGCGAGAGAAATAAAGAAATTATTAAAACAAAATGAACTTCCTTGGCGAGGCGGGATTCAAACCCCGGGTACTCACGGTCCTAAGGCGAGCGTCATAACCACTGCGCTATACAACTTTTTTTTCTTTATTACCGCTTGTCAGAACAATACATATACAGATATACAATACACGAATTCAATCTTTTAATTCCGCACAAACTGTGGCGTCATGAGATATGTCGCTGCACATAGCGCTATACAACCACGCATGCTAAACATGCATTTATGGGAACCATCCATATTGTTGCATTGTACCAACGATTGCAACACAACTTGCTATGGGCGAGAGAAAGAGAAAATGAGAGCGAGAGAGAGAGAGAGAGAGAGAGAAAGAGAGCGATAAAGAAGGAGAGAGAGACAGAGAGAGAGGAAGACAACTATAGTGAAAGAAAGAGAGAAATAAAGGTAGAGAGAGAAAGAAAGAAAGAGAGAAAGAAAGAAAGAAAAAAGACAATGTAAATTTTCTTGGCGATGCGGGATTTCAACCCGGGTATTCACGGCGCGAAAGCGAGCGTCAAACCCACTACGCGATACCCCACACTTGCAGAGCTTCGCTGTTTCATCAGATTTCACAAGCGTGGAACTGGCTTAATTTTTGTTTGTTCCCTTATTCACATTTATGTTCGTGTGTCGTGATATAACGTCTCTTTGTCTGACTTGAGTTTTTATTCTCCCACAAATGGAACGGGGTGCCCAGAAGCACGCTATTTTCAAAGCCTGGAATTCGTGATCCAATGGACACCAACGCCCCACAAAGGAGCAGCCTGCAAGAATTGTCAGCAGTGGAGCTTGCTTGATGAGAGACCATAGCGCTTTAACAGCTTGGTTTGTGTGAGTAGCTTGCTTCTCAAAGTTCTGTTACTGCTCCTAACACATTTTGTTGGGCCAGTTGATAAGACATTGAAGTAACATACAGTGCGAGCTGACAAGCACGGAGGCTAGGACGAGACGAAACGTAGAGCTAACCACCGTAACTTTATTCAAACGCACTCCTATATAAATACAGAAAGCGATAAGAATTAAAGGAAATAAAACCACGAATGAACTCTAAATAAAAAAAAGCGCACGTGACAACATGCAGGTGGAATGTTCTCTAAAGAAACGGAAGGTAATTTCGCTTTTTTTTTTTTTTCGTCTTGGCAGCTTTTCACTTTCTCTGAAAAAAAAAGGTAGTTCTGTATTCGTGAGAGCAACAAAACCATTCTTAATGCAGCTATCACCATGCTTGTGAATCTCGTGAGCCTATTATCTCTCTTGTCAAATGTTTCACTGCTTCGATAAAACATCAGCATTCGGCAATTAAAGAATGAAACCGTGTTGTTATTGCCATGTTAACGCAACCATAACTTCCATGTCATGTCAAGAAATGCTATTACTTTTCTTCATTGACAAATACTAGTGTTTTGTCGAAGCAGCAAAATCACTTGACAAGATAAATAACAGGTTGGCGCTTGCGAAATTCAGAAGGGTTACGAGATTACGAGAAGGTTTGCTAGATTTAGATGCCTACGACGCCGCTGGCAGCACTTCTCATCACGTCCGCATTGTGGGACGCCTGAAAGTTACCAGGACGCCATTTCTGCTGCGCCCCAGCAGTTACCTGGGGGTCCATTGGCTTCCTCCCGTGCTGCGTCGGAGCAAGGTGTTGTCCCCACATTTGGTTAGCAGTTAGTACACCGTCGGAGGAAATTAAGCACAACGCTAAACCTTACATGTCACTGTCAGTGCTTCGCCCTTCGGTGAAACTGCTTATTTTCCACGTCCTTCTATGTTTTATTGGGCTTATTTTGTGTCGCTTTGTGCATTTAGCTATCAATTCGCTAGAATATTATTACAGGTGTTAGTCAGTGGTACTCTCGTCTCGTCGTCGTCTCTGTCTTCTGCTAGCGCTCTATATGAACTACTTGCTTTGTTAATGTAGCAACGCGATTGGATCTGCAGTTCACATTATCCACGACAGGTAGCACATCAAACTTTCAAGTGCTTCCTTCCTTCGACCACATGCAGAAGTACGCGCTATGCACGTACACATGTCGTGGAACCTTTCAGAGGATATCTTACCAGAAAAAGCACGGGGTGCATGCTGTGCTTGCATGTGTCCAGCATGAATTGCTTTCTTGTCACATTGTGAACGCTTTCAGAAAAGGAATCCAAGGTATAACGGAAGTCGTTTCGAATCCAATGAAAGACATGTAGAATTCAATGAAAAGTCCGATGGGAGATTTAAGCGCAGCAAAACCGTCTGATCCGTTTACCAGACGACATAATACAAGGAAGACATTGCTCCCTGACCGAAGGACGCTTAGAATAACTCAGAATATAGGCCACAGTGTCAAGACTAGGCTGACAGCCCGATGCGTTAAAGCAATTACCAAACGCCTAAAAGCACGTAGTACTCCGAAGTGTAGTGTGATGCGTGACGAATTCTCGTAGTACTTCACCGTGCAAACTGTTGCCGAAAACAATGACAAATAGTTGTGTTTATTTGAAAAAGGCCGAGTCTGCAGCAGCTTATACGCTGTGAAACGGGACCTGCGAATGACTGTAGGAATAAAAGCAGATTACAATAAGAACGCATTCCTCATGACGCCGCGTCAATGCGAGCTTCTTTTTGGTACAATGGCCTCGTTTGACAATTCCTGTTATGTGTCTTTTTATGTGTCTCAATTCCTGTTATGAGTGTCTCTTGAAATAATCATTCGGGACGTTTTCTACAGGTTTCTGATTCCCACCACTTGCCTTGTTTAATTCGTGGGTTTCTTTTTCTTAGCAATGATTTTATTGCGATATTAATTATATGGACACTTCAAGTGCATTTCTGCTGTCGTCACCGCCGTGAGGTTCCGTATGAAGTCCAAGAGCGATAAAATCGTCGCCGCGCGCCGTATGCTACATGCGCGAGTGAAAAGGCGCGAGGGAGGCGCGCTTTCACTGAGAGCGAAAGCACAGCGGAGAGCAAACGCGGCGTTTTCCGTCGTGCGAAAGGCCCTGGGGGGATGAGAGGGAGGGAGGGGAGGCGACGTTTAGCTGCGGCACCAAATGTGTATCTTGCGACCCGGCGCAAGGGGAATTGGCGACTCAATCTCCCACGCGAAAAGAGGAAAACCGGAAGGCAGCGCAGGAGGCAGTGGGCGCAGCTTCTACTCTGCCACCAACTGCGTACTTGTACTTTGTGCAGCTGTGGGTTGTCGCGCGCACTGTATCTTGAAAGCGATCTCCACACGGCTCTTAACCTTTGTATGCGCTGTGCTTTCGCCGCTCAATTTTCGTTAAAGCGATAGACCGCACAAACCTTCAGTCGCTCCTGCTGCTGCACTTGCTCACGGCAGCGTTTTGACAGTGATTGTATGCGGTCATCGAATGTGCTCTATTCATTTTTGCTTGTGCGCGCTGACACCATGCTTGTTAATTCAGTTAGTAAGCCAATGTGTCCAAGTTTATGCAGCCGATAAAACTACTATCCTTACTCCGTACAGTTCTCTACTAATTTGCTATCGCAATTGATGCTTCGCCTTTCTTTCGGGCGAAACTGCGACTTTCTGAAAAAAAAAACTTTTCAGCTTTTCAATCCTGATTTTCTTAATCTTTGTTGTGGGCTTGGGAACAAGCAAGCTTAGACGATATATTTTTTTGGTTTTTATTTGTACATTTGTGTTATTATTCACATAAACTTTTGGGGGGGAATCGCCTCTCGGTAAGGTGCCTCATACCGAATATCAGCCATAGACTGTCAGGTCAGCAACAAAAACACATTGGCTAATCTGTTACTGTGCCTACAGGCCACGATAGAGATAATAACAGAAGGTCAATTAAAAAAAGCATTCGTTGGAGTAAAGCGGCGGCGAGGTATCCCACGTCCTTGCAGTGGCATTAAATCAGAAGGAACGACGGCCTGTAGTCGAGTAAAGTACGGCAAGCCCACCGCATGCCATGACCATGATTCAGGACGCGTTCATTTCCATTCTGGGCTGTTGCTTCTTGACGCAAATCAGGATATAGACACCGTGTACGGGGGAAACGTGCATAAAAGGCGTAAACTTATGACACGCGCATAAAGAAGCATTTCATGTTTACACTGACCTCCGAATATCAGGCAAGGCCAAAGTATTTTCTTTGTTCATTGCCAGAAGCTTGTGCACTTCATCAAGGTGCACAACTGTATCACCTCGCACTCAAATTACCGAGCTCATTTCGTCGCCGACTATTCATGAACAGCATGAAGTTCATAACACGGAGAGTTTAGTGAATTTTGTCGGTTGGTACCGTTTTACGATGCAAACTGCTCAAAAGACAAGCGATGATGCATAAAAAAAATTTAAGTAGACCAACTCCAGTTGGCATCTAGGTATGCGAAGATGCTTGGTTCGGTAAAAAATGGTTCTTAATAATCAAATAACTTCTTCGTCGAACGGTTAATGCTTTTGCGACGTGCAGCAAACTGGTGTGGCTGGAAGTTGGTTGTTCCTGCGATACCCAGTGACCCAAGTTGGCGTCAAAGAGGATCCGCCGCCGCGGCTCAGTCGGCTAAGGCGTTGCGCTGCTGAGCCCGAGATCGCGGGATCGAATCCCGGCCGCGACGGCCGCATTTCGATGGAGGCGAAATGCAAAAACGCCCGTGTGCTTGCGTTGTAGTGCACGTTAAAGAACCCTAGGTGGTCAAAATTAATCCGGAGCCCTCCACTACGGCGTGCCTCATAATCAGAAATGGTTTTGACATGTAAAACCCCAGAAAGAAGAAGGCGTCTAAGAGGTTGCATTGAAGAGCGGCACATACCCAGTGGCATATAATCAGGAGAATGTCCCATATTTTTAGACAGCGCTACCTGCGGGATAGGCCCACATTTTAAAGCGAAGTTTTCTTTGCGAACCTTCTCGGACTTTCCTGACCGTGGCTGCTGTCTTGCCGAATAGCTTCCAACTTGGGTCCCTAGGCAGTTCATGGTCGAATAGGTCGAGCATCGAGCTGCTGTGCAGAGGAAATCAGGTTCGAAACCAACCGTGGGACCAACTTGGGTCACTCGGTATGTAAAAAAATGAATTACTTGCCCGATGCAGGGGTTGAACCTCGTTCCCCCAGCAAAGCAACCCGATGTTCAAACCATTAGGCCATGATCACTTTTAATGAGTTAGCATTCTTAGGGTACTTCACGCACGTTCCAGGGGCTAAAGCCTTAGATGGCTCATGGGTCGAAAAATCCGCTGTCCGCTGTTATGGCTCCAAAAGTCCGCTGTTATGGCTCCGCTGTTATGGCTCCTTAATTAACTATACCCTTATTAAGATAGAGTTAATTAAGGCCCTATAACCTACGACCTTTGACCCGCCATGGTTGCTTAGCGGCTATGGTGCTGGACTGCTAAGCACGAGATCTCGGGATCAAATCCCGGCCACGGCGGCCGCATTTCGATGGGGGCGAAATGCGGCCGCCGTGGAAGTCGAACTCGAAAGTCGAAGTCGAACGACCTTTGGTGGAAGTCGAACTGACGACCTTTGTTGTTACTTTAGGCAAAGTTAATTAAGAAAGAGTTAATTAAGGCACTCGAACCCACGACCTTTTTTGGGCGTCGAACCACCTTTGGTGGGAGAAATGTAATAGGAAGTAACAACGCATGCGAATGAGAATGTCAAGTAATTCATCCTCTTTAGCGCATGTTAAAGCTACTGTCAACTTTTTTTTTTTTTTTGCCTCTAGCCATATTCCTGCATACCTGCGTCTCTGGGTAGTCCATGGCCGAATGGGTAGCGCATGGGGCTGCTGTTCTGAGGGAAAAGGCTTTGGAACGAACGACCGGGCCAACTTGTATCATTGAGTATGTGGCAATGTGTACACATGTGCCGCTCTTCAACGAACCTCTTTCACGCCGATATGGCTCACGGTATATGCGGGACTGGGTAGGTAACGCTGTTCAATGAAACTCTTCGACGCCGTCTTGAAGCACTAGGGTGGCTTGCACGAAGATTTAATAACGAAAATAATAACGAATTTAACAACGGGTTCTTAGATGTTACCTAGACAACTCATAGTCCGCCCTAGAACGCGTTCTTAAATTTGTTATTACTTTCGTTATTAAATGTTCGTGCAAGCCGCCCCTGGTCTTCGGTGAACATATTTGATGCCAATATGGATCACACGGTATGCGCCAGTAGCTGTGTGCCGCACTTCAATGATAGTTTGTGACGCCAACTAGGGTAACTAGGTTACTTGGGTAACTAGGCCACTGGGAATGTGTCGCTCTACAATGACAAACAAGATCCTTTAAATTTATGTGATGCTGGATGAAATCGAAACCACGTCACAAGGGTTCCTCAAGAACAACAGCCCAACGATTTAACAGGCTGCGCCACAAATGCACAGGGTATGTGCCACTTTTCAATGAACGTCCTTCACGCCAACGCTTTAGCGAGCTGCGCCATGAATGCACTAGGTATGTGCCTCTCGTCAATGAACCTCTTGCCAACTTTGGCCACTGAGTACGGGCCACTGGGTGTGCGGCAAGCAAGGGAACTGAACAAGTAACTCAGCGCGATAAACAACTAGCCCAACAATTACTATTCTAGAATACAAGCAATGGAACTATTCTCAGCATTCGCAGGCACCGGCGCGCCAGGTTTCTTGTCTCGGAGGCCACTAGATGACACAGTATGTTCAGAAGAAGCGCGACAGAGGAGCCCGGTTGCCGCATGACGCTTTTGTCCGCATTCGAACGCGCCGGCGCGCCATGCATTTTGGAGGCCATGCGCAGGCTTCGTGGCGGTGGCGCTAGATGGCGCCGAGTGTTCTTAGAGAAGGGCGGAAAAGGAGTCCCGCTGCAGTACTCGCCACATACCTAACTTGTTTCGACGGTGGCGATACGTTGTTTCGCTACATTGATACAATGCTAAACGCCTTACCTCGAGTCATCGTGAGATGGGTTCTGCCGACTTTTTTTATAGCTGGTTTTGACAAAACAAGACAGAGCACAACTGTTGAAAACAAGTACGTATGCTATCCTAAACTTCTATCATACCAACGCCAACTAGCTGTTTGAAATGATCGACGCGCGTTGATGACGATAATAATTTTCATACTATGACACATACCACAACGCGGGATTAGCCAAGAAGTAGGCTGTACATTTGAACTAAGTAAGAAGAAATGAACAAGTACAAGGCAAAATACAAGGCAAGCTTTCATCACTCCAAAGACGCAGGAATAAAATGGCACAAGCTAGAAGACAACTTGGGTGACTGGGTCGGCGTAAGAGGCTAGATAGATAGACTCAAAGTGCCTGAAGTAGGCAGAGAATGGTAACCTGGCATTAAAAGGAGAGGAGTCGCAGGGAAGCACATGCCGACGAATGACTGAGCGTTCACTAGAACATGCAAAAAGCTACACAAGAACTTCAAAATTTTGTGCGCATCGTGCATTTCTGATTATATTTCCACAATACGCAGAAATATCTGACTCAGAGACGTCAGCCACGTGGTGTAGTCTGCGTATGTGTCTATTCTTACCGTTATGGTTTCCTGACTTATTCTTATGCTCCACTGACATCATCATAACCAGTGTGTAGCGCATACGCATATGCAGACGGCGTTTACTGCAGCTGGTGGTGTGTTTACGCACTGTGTGTTCGAAAACTAGAATTGGCGCACGACGTTGCATCACGTAAGGCATAGCGCAAACGGGGGACACAAGACGACAGATAGATGGAGACAGGGTGCTACTAAACTGATGGTTTATTGTGCAAGTGTTGAAGCTTGGATGAGTTGGAAACGTTGCATCTTGAATGTATGCGCTGTGAACACATTCAGGATGGTTGACGCAATATCGCCAACAGCAACCAAAACGGAAAAAAAGAACACAAAAACGGAACAAACAACACAACATATATTATATCCCAGCAAAATCATCTATCATAGGCTTTTACCGCAAAAGGAACAGGATTTCTTTTTTTTGACAAAGAGACAGACGGTAGCTCATGAAATCTTTGCTTCTACTATTTGTCCCGAAGGCCTCTATGATCTCCCTAGTCAGGTGATTGGTGCTCTTGGACAGCACTTTCGCTCTATCGAAGAAAGGCTTACAGCCACATCGCACGCAATGGGCGGCTAGACAACTGATGGTTACCAGTTGTTAACATTGCTGGAATCTTCTCGCAAGCGATCATTAAGGTATCGGCTTTTCTGCCCAATATATTCTTTCCCGCACGATAAAGGAATAGAGCAAACTACTCCTTTTATGCACGACACAAAGAGTTTGCGGTGCTTTTTTATGGACGTTTCTTCTCTGCAACAGTGTTTACTTCCGCGCACAGACTAGAAAGTTTCAAAGGGGCAATTTTTTTAGATTATGGCTAGTTTGGTGCAGCTACAGCTCACCATTTTTTTTTCGAGAAAGAAGCTCATTCTACCATACTTATAAGTCTATTCTAAACTAGTTAAGCGAGTCATCATTCACCTGTGCTTCAAAAACACTCTTGTTAAACCCTATCGGTACCTTGTGCTCAGAAGCTTTGAAAGTCAAGTTTCGCGTCTTAGGGCAGCTGGCTAACCCTTGCACCTACTAACGGCTGTGGCTGGCAGCATGCGAAGAAAACGATATCGGGTCTATTGTGATTCCGCTGAATAAACGAGCAGACGCAAAAACAAAAAATAAAAATGGTTGTGTCGTATCTGCACCAAACTTGCCACGATCTAAACAAAATAAAATAAAATAAAATAACTCAGCGAACGAGTTGGCGTTGACTTCAATTTCTCCGCCCCTTAGAAACGTTCTAGTCTGTGCACGAAAGTAAAAAATGTTGCACAGAAGCGACGTGGCTCACACCTCCAACAATTTGTGTCGTGTATGGAAGGAGTAGTTTACTGTATTCCTTTATCACACGGTAAAGAATACATTGGACAGGCAGGCAGATACCTCAATGATCGCTTACAGGAACATTCCAACAATTCTAACGAACTGGTAACAACCGGTCATCTAGCCTCACGCTGCATGCGCTGTTGCTGAAGCCTTTGTTCGTTAGAGCAAAAGTACTATCAAATAACACGGATCAGCTGACTAAGGAGATCGTACAGGCATTAGAGATAAGCAGTTGAAGCAAAAATTGTGCGAGCTGTCCATCTGCCTCTTTGTCAAAACAAAAAAAAAAAAAGAAAACCCTCTTCCTTTCACGGTAGCCTGTGACAGATGCTTTTGCTGGAATGTAATCTATGTGAGTGTATTGTTTCTTTATTTTTTTTTTATTTATTCTTTTTTTTTTTTGTTCCTGTTGCATGGTGGTATACAGGGTGTCCCAGCTATCACGCAGCACGATTTAAAAAAAGAGGAACGGCGTTACGCGAAGCAAACCTAGTGCGTATTGTTTCCAGTGCAGTGGAGTAGCCGCCAGTAATTGTTTCGTTGCTGAAATTTAATTAGCTAATTGTAATTAATTATCTAACTCGAGAAGTACTGTCCTAATTATCAAATTATCAATGAGAAAGTTGTAGAGCAACATGAAAAACTACTGATACAGCTTTCTGTTGCTCAATACGTGCTACATAAAAGTGTTTTTCCGAGCGTGAAAGAAGCCCGCAAATACGCGCTAAGTGCCTCGAGCGACCAGTCGTGCGGCAATTCTGCGTGTATTCGCGGGCTCCTTTCACATTCGGAAAAACACATTTATGTGGCACGTATTGAGCAACAGAAAGCTGTATCGGGAGTATTTCATGTTGCCCTACAATTGTCTCATTGACACTTTGATAATTGGGACAGTACTTCTCGAGTTAGATAATTAATTACAATCAGCTAATAATTAAATATCAGCAACGAAAAAATTACTGGCGGCTACTCCACTGCCCTGGAAACAATACGCACTAGGTTTGCTTCGCGTAACGCCATTTCTCTTTTTTTAAATCGTGCTGCGTGATAGCTGGGACACACTGTATATGTATTGATCACGTACAATAAACCATCACTATTTAGTTGCGCCTTGCCTTCGTCCACAGTGTCGTCTTACGCGGGTCCCATTTGCGCTATGGCTCACGTGATGCAGTATCAACTAGCCCATCAGTTTGTTATTTTGCTCGACGTTGGCCTGGTTTTCCTCTCTGCATGTGTCGTTTCTCGCCAAAATAAGACTGTCAATTTCATGGTGGCGAGTTGGGCATGTTGATACTGCATTATCGATGGTCAACCAGTGCAGAAGCACGAAGCGACAGAGACAAGCGCTGAATTGTCCCTTCGTGTTTGTGCGCTGGTTTACCATCGCCAATTTCATGCTCCTGTCAAGAGGCGTGCATGTGACCGTTGATTTATTTCATGAAGAGACTCCACATTAAAATTCAACCTGCAAACGCAAATAATCCATATGGCTTTTTGTGTCGTCACACTGTCTCGAGACAACAAAGCTCTCCAGTTTCCTAAACGTTATACATTACTCTTGTTCCCATTTGGCTGACCTGAACCCTGAATGTGTCATAAATATTTACTCATGGACTGAGCACTGACGCGACCATCAATGTAACTGTCTTGCCGCAATGTAATTTTTGTCATTCTTTTTTTTCGATATTTTGTCAACCTGGGTTGCTTGCACAGTTCTTTAGTAATGCCGGCTTTACACTGTGTCACAAAAGAATGATGTTTTTACAACGATTTTCGAGCATCATATTTGCGTTAGCGCATCTTGAACTCGGCTGTCGGTAAGAGAATTGTGTACGGCTGCCGCAGAAGGGCTTCTCTCTCTCTCTCTCTCTCTCTCTCTCTCTCTCTCTGCTTTTTTTTTCCTCACTCATCATCTGCAGTTTCTGCGACACCCTTCAGCAAACACTCTCTGCACAGACGAAAAGCAATACCGATGTTGACGGAAAGCTGTAACTACCGCAGCTAACAAGGTTTTCCACTCAGGGCACACAGAGCAGCTGCTGCCATCTTGTCTTATAGATATAGTCCGTAGGACTGCTGCGTCGCCGTATTTTCTTGCCCTTGCTTTTTCTTCTATCCTTTTTTTTTTTTTTTTGCGCTAATGACTGACTGGAGGTAGTGTAAAAGGGATAGCCAATGCCTTATTCTTTTGAAACAAGCACAAAGGATGTCGTTTTCGAAAAAAATGGCAAATAGCGTACTTTCAGAGCCCGAACAAAAGAAAGAAGGAGGTAGGGGGCATTCTCTTTCGTCTAACCCGGAAGAGACAGTGCGCAACGTACACAACACACAGCGAATGCAGGGCAAGTCAGCTTTCCTACAAGTCACACCTCTAAAGCCACAAATTATGCGTATTCATAAACGCTTATGTCTTCCCCGCCTCGCCAAATAAATTCAAGCATTCTATCATGACAGCACATTGCGAATTATTCGGTTACTCAGTTGTCCAATATAGTCCAATTCGTAGCTCGGAGTATTCTTGTATTAATCACGAAATGCTTTTGACTACCGTTGTCGGCGACTTTCAAGTGTCCTTGAGCCAAAAGCCAGAGCCATTATCCGAGCACTCAAACGAGAACATCCGGGCATCGTTGCGAGAACAAAACGAGATCATCCGGGCAACCATTCAAACCTGAAGAAAATGTGGTCTCTGGCAGTAGCTAGCGTATACGCTACCTACTGCCCAAAAAAGTTACAAAAAATATTGCTTCCGAGCTATCCTAATGTTTGTTCACAATATCACTGAAGATGTAACTTCTAGTACGCTGAAGTTTTATTTGTCATTTCCAATAGCGACGTTCAAAAGGCAGGAACAGGACAGCATAGACTTGATTGTCATCTTTTGGCGCTGAGACAGAGTTCCCTGTGCTCTTTTCAACGCCAGCGGTCTGTGAGTTCCGCGGCGTGGGTTTTGCGCCGGCTCGAGAGATGGCGCCCTGCTTCGTGACCAAGCCGGCAGCGTCCGGCGCGCCGCAGATGGCTGTTTGGCCGAGACGAGACTTGCAATCAGGTTCTGTCTGTGACAAGAAACTATTGCGTCCATATAGACCAGTGCACATTATGGCATGGTGCGGTCTGGTGCGGTGTGGTGTGGTGGGGTGTGCCGTTGCGAACATGCACTACACCTATTTTAAGATTGTGGCTAGTATCATCTCCAACCAATCTGCTTTGCCGGTGGCCATTTCATGCTTATATCTACTCTCGCTTACGGGAGATCCAGCATTTTTTCTAGTACTGTCTATTCGTGCCTTCACGCGCTTTACTTGTAACGGCTAATCATGTGCCCATGGCACCTTTAGTAATGGAAAGCGCGTGCCAAAACAGGCGTTGCAACACGTTCATATCTGCAATAATGCATATATTAAGCCCAGCTGCTAAATTAGTGGTACTCGTATGAAAAAATTCTGAAAATCAAAGCATAACACGAGATATTAAGAAATGTATAAAGTCACCACGCAAAACCTTAAATGAAACTGCTGAATGACTAAGCCGGTAGACGCAGGCATGACGCCTCAGCAAAGTTTGTAAAAAGTTCATATTTTATTTGTTTTTCTGTGTGTTTTATGCGACCTGGCTTTATGTGCCTTTGTGATCTGACTACGTGTTTTTATGTGACCCGACTTCATGTGTCTATCTGTAACCTGTCTTAATGTGTATTTATGCTACATGACTTCATGGTGTACTTACGTTACCGTCGTGTATATTTTTGAGACCTTTATTCTGGTCACTTACGCATTGTTCTATGCATCGCCGTGCATGTTTTGTTCCTTCTTATTTATTTATGTTTTAGTTTTCTTATGAGGAAATGAGCAGCTGACGCCCATTTTCAGCCCCTGTAACGTCTCTTAGAAGTAGCGCAATAAAACATATTCCACAATTACGCACTCTCGTGAACAGTGTATACATTGGGTTGACGACGAAGGTATGCCTTACTAAATCTAAATGTTAATCCATCTTGCATCCCGAACTTCCATCTGCATCCATCTGAATCCATCTTGCATCCCCCCTTCTTCCCCCCCTATGTAAAATGAAGATAATTCATCATTTATTAATCTAACCTTCTCTGCAGTGAACGAGAAACAGTCGTATTTTGTTAGCAAAAATTAAAATCTACAATACGGAAACTACATGAGCAAGCGCATGCGCTAAAACATCCCACAAATACGCTCTCTAAACTTGAGCAAGAGCTCAATGCCGTTTGCTCTGATGAATCGGTCATTATTGTTGGCTCTAGCGGGTTCTCGTGAAAGCAGCGCTCAGCGCTGTTCGGCTGCTGATCTGCTTCGGAAGTGATAAATAACCATCTCTTGTAGCAATCGCTTAAAGCGTCTGGCTCTGGCCCACTCAACAACGACCCGTGTTAAAATTGGACCAGCCGTAATGTTACGATCGAGAGCGAATGTATACATGTCTCGCTTTCGCAACAGCGCCACAAATTCCGAAAGCCTTCGGCGCAGGAGCGGAATAACACGCGATAGCTTTGATCCGCTGTTGACGACGCAAGCATGACTTTGAGAAGCAAGTGAAACTGTACACGCACGCGGAAAGATACCTCAGGGCGCTCTTACGGCAAGAGAGAAGTGGTGGGGGTGGAAGCGGCATATAAGCGCCGATAGCGCTTAGCCCTTTTGCCTCGCCCTCTTTTCTGTTTGTTTGTTGTGCGCCCCATGTAATAGAGATGCGGGTCTGTCAGCTTAATAAATGATGTCCGATCACTCCCGAGGATCAGGGCCCTCTCGCTCTCTCGGACGCCGCCAGGCAGCGGAGGACTCGGCGCTGCAGCGCACGCGAAGTGATAAACGACTTCGGAACGCCGGGAATTTCACTTGGTGTCTTCAGCTCGCGTACCCTGGCATCTCCTGGCGTGGAGTGCCGTGGCACCTCTGCGCCTGTTTCGAATTCTGCCTGGGGCGACTGCGCGCGAGCAGTGCATTTCCCCTGCTTTCCCATTTCCTTGCGTGTTTTGTTTTTTTTTTTCTCAGTTTTTTTCCCCCCCCCCCTTTTTTTTTTTTTTTTCTGGGGACCTTCTCTTCATACCGGTTGTCGTCTGCGAATTTCGCACTGTGCCAGTGCTCACCCTTTGTCGACTCATGCTTCTCTTATGAGAACTGTGGACGCGCGTCCGATCACGGTCTATGATTGTTCACGAACGATTAGGTGGAATCGCATCGGCACAAGACGCGCATTGCATTTCTGTATGAGAGAGTAAGAAAGAAAAAAGAGAGAGCAATGCTGTCATAAAGTGTGGTGGCCGGGAATGCTCGCGGGTCTGCTGAAAGTAAATCAGCCAGTAATGCGTAATGGTTCTTCTTTCTCATCCCGCCTAATGGATGTCGACGGAAAGGGAATGACGCCTTCGTACCTCGTAAATTAAGGCAACCGAACAAAAGCGAGTAAGTTTGCTTCTACGGAAATCCAGTTCTCTAGCAACAGAAAATTCATCAGCGATTTCGTTGTACGGTCCATTTCAAGATTTTTAGGGCATAAAAAAACCGTGTGACATTTGTACATGTTCAGTTAAGGAGCACAGTCAGCTTAACCTAGGTATATAGTATGATGAAATCCCCACCTACGTAACTGTACTATTATTATTATTATTATTATTATTATTATTATTATTATTATTATTATTATTATTATTATTATTATTATTATTATTATTATTATTATTATTATTATTATTATTAAACAAAGCATGAATCATAACCCCCGTTTCACGTGTCCGCTGATGAAACATTTGATCGCCGAAAAGACCCCTTCATCTGGCCATAAAACAGCCCATTTATAACATTCGAGGAACCTTTGCGCGAAAGCTTGCTTCATACAAGTGGGTTAGATAATATTACCAATGATCATAAATAGAACTCTTATTATGTAATGTGAAATTGAGGGAAAAAGCTAGTGATCAATTGTCAGCAGTTTCTACAATGCGATTTCCCGCTGCTCGCGAAGAGAACAAGCTTCAGCAAGGTGATTATGGTTGGCTGCTCGGCATTAGCGTGTGCGAACTCTTCCGTGGAAGGGAAAAAAAGTGTTTCGTTTTCCACGGAATGAAGCGCACAAGCCTAAATGGGCAGTTGCCGTCAAACGAGCGACCGTGAACGGCGATCTGTGGGTACCGAACGTAGGAGCCAGAATATGTGAAGATCATTTCGCCACAGGCGAATAACTTCGTCTACTAACGTTCTATTACAAATACCCCCTTTTTAACAATCAATTAAATACACACAGGTGCACCCAGCAAGGATCCTCAGCACATTGATTATGTGCCGTCTTCATTCCGCTACAACGAAAGGGCAACTGAGGCTGCACGGAAGAGGGAAGAGAGGTAACGTCAAAATAATTCGTGCACTTTTCAGATACTTAAATCAGTGCTTTCTATCTGCAGTTAAACACGACATGCGTCTCTTGACAAAAAACGAGAGACTGCGAAGGCACATCAGCAGACGACATGGCGCGCGCTGGGCACCGCTGCAGACAAAACAGCGGACGAAGCGATCGACTGTACCGTTTGTTATGGGACGCGTTACCAACAGCCACTTATTAGGTTGACTTACCAATTATTAAAAACTAATTCTAAGTTAACGAACGTTTATATGCGCTCGACAAACGTTTGCGCTTGATAAACGTTATGACTATTTGACGCGTCACAAACACGTTAGGGCATGAAATGCCTGCCACGTAAAATACACGAGTCTAAAGTATAAACCGCCTGCACGCGATCTTGCGCGCGACAGCGACAAGTGACGCGATGGAGATGGCTTTCGCGTTCACTCGTCGCCTACAAGTCGTACCGCATGCGAGCGACGAGACGAGCGACGACTTTGAGCGACGTCTCCCCGGTGTTGCCGGTGTGAAGGCAGCAAATACTCGCCGAAACTGGCGTTACACGTGCTTTATTAATTTAATTTGATGTGTTTTAGTGTAAAGAGTAGCATAAATATTTCTAAAGGTCTTGCACTACGTTATTGTCCTTACACGTATCCAAATCTAGTCGTTTGCTCGTTCCGTGCGACAATCGGTAGTACTTGACTGATGTATATCCAGTTCTGACTTCGCGCTATTGGCTAGTCGCTCATAGCACTTCCGGGCGACGAGCGACGAATTCTAGATTTCCAGAACCGAGCGATCGAGCGACAAGAACAAGCGATCTGTTCGCGCGACGGCCCGTTTCGTCGCTCAAAGCCATCGCTCGTCGCCGTCGCGCACAAAATCGCTCACATGCGGTTTGGGCTTAAAGGCGCCAACATAAGTACGAAGGAGCGATAGCTCACACCTACGTTTTGGAACTGCCCAGCGGTGCTTATATCGTGGTTTTTCACCAAAGTTCCGCAGTATATAAAAGACCAAGCGCGTGAAGCATGGCATAGGCGCCGACTACGAGGAGGGGGGGGGGGGGGGGGGGGGGGGGGGTGCTCCGGGGCTCGAGCCCCCTCCGGATTTTTCCGGGGGGGGGGGGGGGCTCAGCCCCCCCCCCCCCCCCCGGTGATGCCAGAGCCCCCCCCCCCCCCCCCCCCCCCCCCCCCCCCCCCCGCTCCTACAATGTCAGTACCAGAGTCCTGTTACCCAAGCCGTTTGTGATTTCTTTTGATGTGCCTCTACATTTTCCCTTAAGATGTGAGTGTGGCTAAAAGCTCACTGCATCATTGTTGACGCGGACGTGCACGGCTTTTATTCATAATTTCGCTTTATTTCTGAAAATCTTGGCAATAGGAAAACATGCGCATTAGAAGCACCAATGGCGGCTCCCTCATCCGTATTTTTTCACTTCAACATGTTATTTTAATTTCCACTGGGAACACCATGCACAGATACATTATATTTTAATGTATACACAGACAAAATTTGATGTTTTGAAAGAGAAAGAGGTAGCCAACTAACAATTATTTCTAATCATGTGGATAGCCTATGTCTTGAGAATCAATATGTTGCTGTATGTTCAACTCACTACAAATTGCTTTGCACACTTTTTTGACACTGAAAAAGGCCTGCAGACTTCAGTGACCCCTCCGGCAGAGTTTTTTATCAACGGTGTGTGAAATACACGTGAATTATATGCCTCAGCATTGCTTCTCTTTCCAGTAGCTAATGCTAGCGACTCATGAAAAAAAACTTATAATAATTGACACCATTTATTGGGGATTGAAACATCGCAACGTGCATGCAGAGGCCATAAATATATATCATTAACTTAGTAACCAAGTGAGGCCAAGCCGGATTCACTTGAAATCAGAATCAATAGCAGTCACGCGCAGCTGAGCTTCTACTAGGACTCAGAGAAAAAAAAAAAAAGAGGCTGCAGTTTTGCCGGAATGGTGAATCAGTATTAATGATAGCGAAGCATAAGACAATTACACGAAAAAGATTGTTCCCGTATAAACCCGTGTAAGAGCCGCACCCCCAACTTGAAAGCAAATATTTTTTTTTAATCCAACCGAGATGCAATCGCGTTCAGCGCGATTCCGATCGCGCTCCACTGCGAATTTTCCCGCGCAGCGTACGTAAAAAAAAAGTCGGTTATAACTTAAGAAGACAGGAGAGGCGTCCCGCCCTGATCACTGAAGCGCAGCTGCCGATTTCCACCACGACTAAATAAATAGTCCCGCTGACGCGACTCGGCCCAGCTCGAAGCGCGGGCTGCCATGTCCTTCGTCGGCGAGGTCACCGGCCGCCCGGCTCATGACGTCAGTCTTAAGAGTACGCCCATTGGTGGATGCTCGTGCGCATCCGCCTTTGAGGGGCAAATGCCGCTGCCTTCTAAAGTTGTACACGACTATAGATGGCGAGAGGATGCGATCGCGGAGATTTACAGCGGATTTCATACTCGTAGTTGGAAAAATTAGATAAAATGGCCTGATCCCTTGTAAGGGTCGTCAAAATTGCGGCAAAAAAGTGCGGCCCTCACACGAGTCTGTACGTTGGTTATATGGCCTATATGAATTATAGTAACATTTACTCACTAATAAAATAACAAACATCGTGCAATGCAGGGACCATGTAAACCTGTAAATATCCCGCTGGATGACCACGAGCAGTCACTATCACAACGCTGGCATTATGATAAACGCCGGCAGCGGAGGCGAACGGTTCGTACAGCCATGCGATTCACAGCGACTCCGAAAATTAGATTCATCATCATCGTCTGCATATTTTTATGTCCACTACAGGACGGCTTCTGTCAGCGATCGCCAATTACCCCTGTCTCTTAGCTTAGGCTATGCGATCTGCAACACTTGGGGCGCGGAAAAACAGCCTAAGAAGGAAGACAGCGCGCATGAAGTTAGCAGCTATCCCTGCTCGCCCTTGATCATTGCACCCCCCAATGATTACCAACAATTGGATACGGCACGCGGGCCGCGTAAGCGTCAACCGCACACAGTAATTTGCAGCTGCGGCAGGGCTATAGATGAGAAGATGCCTACTCTCCTCCCCGTGCGCGCATTTGATCACGTGACCTCCAACTAACCCGAATATTGACCGCGTGGGAAGATAATGTCGATCAAGCTGCCATCCTTTTCGGCTCAGTGTTACGTGCTTTTTTCTCGCACCCACAGTGTATTTGTTGCTCACTGATATGACTTTTGGACTTTAGACGGAATATCACGGCAACGACGACAGCCAAAATTTGCCTGGGGTGTCGATACATGCAATTGCAGTCGCAATAAAAGGAGAAATAGAAAACAGGCGTCGAGCTCGCTTCTACCGCGGCTGCGGATGTGGCAATGTGCACCGACTACAAACACAGCATGAGCACCAACGACAAAACCAATAGTGAGCACCTCGCTTATCGGTACTTCGCCAGAACCCGTCTGACGCTGAAAAGGAAGTGTATTTTCCACCGTATAAGCACCAGCGGAAACATAACACTAGGCGCGCAGGGAGACAGCGCACGCGACCGGACCAGCCATCTCGGATGGCCCAAGCTTCAACACGGCGCAGATTAACTCCAAAATGAAGCGCGTGACCCCCATATGTATGGCAGAGGCAGGAAAAGTAGAAGTTGAGGACCCGTGTGTTCTAGCCGCTAGGCGAAAGAAGGTTCCTCAGCTCACGTGTTTCCATCAGTGAGTGACATGTACCGCCAGAGGTTCTATGAAGTACTTGACACAGTGCTGTCTTCGTTAAACAACAGGTATCCAACTGATATGGGGCAGCATAAGTCCCACATTGAGCAGCTTGCCATAGGGAAGGAAGACGAAGCATATATAACATAGTTATATAAGGTGACGACCCTGAACCAGGACGCCTGATTTTGCACAGAGATATGCTGATTGACATTTTAAGGCACCAAAAGGTCGGCATCATTGCACACATTTGGGGACGTCGTGCGCATGTTTACGGGGGGCAAGGGCGAACACCTGCGAAACCTTTTGCCGGAAATGGCCAAGCTAAAAAAATTGCATTGGCCATACCGGTCTCGTCGACCACATCCGAGAAGTCCTTTTCTTTCCCTTCGCCGACTGAAAATGTACTTGCGGTCGACAACTGGACAAGCCCGTTTGAACCATCTGGCAATTTTGCACGCTCACAAAGAACTCTCCCGCAAAATAAATTTGATTAAGATCAAATGCCCGTACGAACACTTTTTCAATGATGATGAAATCATCGCATCAGACAGCGAACTGGTGTCTTTAATAGGAGGGAGAAAGGCACCAACTTAAAAAACCCAAACTACCTGGCTTAGAAAACAACGCAAAAGGTTATACAAAACAACGAAAATGGGGTACATAACAGCGCAAGCAGAGTGAGTCCATTTGGGTGAGAAAAGACGCGTGGTTGGGCTATTTGTAAAACTCCCTAGTCTATCTGTGCATTTTCCTTATTAATTTTTATTCGTCGTGTGCTGCATTTGCCACTCAATAACACAATCCACGCTGTTCCTATATTTGCTATTGGGTCCTTTCGGGCTTTTGAGATATCACTGTCTTATTTATTTATTGGTTAATATGTTTATTTATTTGGGCACCTGCTGATTTTTACTCTATAATCCTTTATTGTGCCTCCGGAAAATAATCGAAACCAGTGGCATAAGGCATGCTTTGACATGTAATGAAACTATGGCGTTATGGAGTCGCATTATACTTATGCTAATAATTCTAGTCATAAGTTGTGTTCAGAAATTGTTATATATCGTTTAATGTTTATATATGTTATGTCTTATCTTCTCAATAACTGATCTTTCGTCAGGAAAAGATGTATTGATTGTATCTTTTGCATTAAATCTTTTACAAGGCGTTACATTGCTTTCTTTCATAGATGTGTACTTCTGCGACTTAATACGCACAAAACAAATAAAACTGCCTAACGTGTTTAACTGAAACCGCTTGTCGCATGGCTCAACCAAGAGACGCCAGTCTTTTGGCGGTGCGAGGGGACTCAGGCTGTAAAACTGAATAGTCTCGTACTCTGAAGTCTTGCAAACACTCATATAAGCTCGTCACTTCAGTGACCAATCTTTCGAGGTCACACAAAATTTCCGGTGTAACTGTTATGAAAGGTTATATATATATATATATATATATATATATATATATATATATGCATACATGCGGGTGGGGTTCGGAAAGCTGGTCAGGCCCCAGCCCCCCGGAAAAATGAAAACTTTCCGCCTCTGAAGCATGGGCAGAAGTGACGGCGGCATAGACGGCGTCGTGGTACCGAACCGGAAGTTGTAGCAGAATACGCCGTACCCCACAATCTCTTGCGACCAGGGGCGTAGCCAGGGGGGGAAGGGGGGGTTGGGGGGGTTCAACCCCCCCCCCCCAAATTTTTTCCGCAACGCCCCCCCCCCCCCCCCCCGCCCCACTTACCCACCCTTTGTTCACGTCGCTTCGCGCTGACATAATTCAAGGAACCGGTGCTACTATATCGCAATTTCATTCCTGGGCGCTTCCGTTTGGGTTGGTAATTTACAGCGAATCATTTCTGCATATGGAAAAAAACTGTCACGGTGTTTGTCAAGGCTTTGACGCTCTCTGAGGTTTTGGGCGAGAATGTGGCGGACGCATTCTGAAGCAACACATGCGGCAGCCGCATTTTAGATGAAGGCGAAAATGCTCGAGGCCCGTTTACTTAAATTTAGGTGCACGTTAAAGACCCCTGGTGGTCGAAATTTCCGTATACATTTCCGCCGCTTCCCTTCAGGTGCCGGCTAGGCCGCGCTCGCGCAGGATCTTAGGCTACGTTCACACTTGGTCTCGGAGCTGTCTGAAGCGGCAAAATCTTGCAAAAATCCACCCGCCTAGGCGGCAAAACAGGCAGAAAAACAAGCGGCGAGCCAAATCGGTCTCGGACCGGTTTTTTCGCTATGGCGAAGCGGAAACGCGGCAGAAAGTCGTTCTGCTCGACCGGAAGCTACACTAGCATGTAAACAACCGGTCGTAAAATTGAACATGGCACCAAAAGTGTAGGCTGCAATGCTGATCGACGTGATCAAGAACCACCCCTTGCTCTACGACAAGAGTGGTACTAAGACGTACTGTCAGCAATACTCGCGATAGTATTCAATGTCGCGCGACCGGAGGTGCGGCAACGAAGCCTTGGCGTGACCCAACTTCTCACGCTATTGCAAAGCCAGGCGAACCCACCACCACCGTTTCCAAGGTGTCCACGTCTTCCGTTTATTCATTGTCCATTTCTAGAAAACAAGTAGGTAGAAGTATAAAAGCCATTTATTCTTCCACTTCCATGGCAGACAATAGTTGGGCAGATTCCTCGTTGGCGCTCCATAATTCGTGCACGTGCACGGTATGTTGCAGAAGTCGCGGCGTGCTTTTCTCGTCGCGACGATAGATTGGGAGCGTTTAGGTCTCACGTAGGACGCGCAGGCTTTGGCGAGCCCCAACACAAGGGCCAGCCCGGGTTTTAGCTTTGGTGTTCCCGTTGCCGCTTTGGTGTCCTGGAGGCGCCGACAATAATACGAAATGATGAAATGTTATTACAACTTGTAAATAAAAGCTATTAAAGAAATATAATCACGCCTAGGCACAAACCTGTCACTCAGCGCTACCGCGCCCGTGTGAGGAGAATCACGGAACGCCAACGAGGAATTTACCGAAGGTCGCAAATGACACGCGAAGTTGCACAAAATGATCACTTTTGATGACGGGTGGGTCAATGAATGAACATACCGCTCGAAATAATGCGATAATGAGCGCCACCACTCCGACAAACGTACGCAGACTAGATGGATGTGGACGAAAGCGGCAGCGGCGGTAGCAAAACAAATGTGAACAACTTGGACACGCGCGGAAAAGATTTTCCGGCCGCTTTGGCCTTTCCGCCCGCTTGCCGCTTCCCAAGTGTGAACGTAGCCAGTCTGCGCGCGAAACGTCTCTTGCATGCGATTGCGCCCCTACGGAAGGCTGGTTGTGTCTGTTGTGTTGTTGAATCCCAAACCAGCAATTGCGCAAGGCTGGTAGTTGCTGTTGTGTTGTGGAATCCCAAACCAGCAATGTACATACGAAGGGGTTGATGCCAGCAGTGAAATTCCACCGACTCGCAACAGAATGAACGAAACAGACAGCCGACAAGCATGGATTACTGCTGTGCGCAGTACAGCGTAAGTAAACTCTTGTTGCAGGCGCTGACAGTTCTCGTCGGAGTTCACGCGTCCTGAGAAATTGATTATGTGCACTATGCACTGAACAAGACCGGAGTTCATTCCTGCATCACTAGTAGAGCACTGCACGGGCCGATTTTTTCAGCCCGGGCCCGGCCCAGGCCCGTTTTTACGTTGGGCGGCCCACCCGAGCCCGATCAAAACTTTTATGGCAGGCCCGGCCCGGGCCCGGAAATAATCTACGTTACCCGCCCGGCCCGGCCCGCCACCCCTTTACCATAGGCCCGAGCCCGGCCTGAGCCCGACTCGAAACTGGCCCGAACCCGGCCCGAGACCGAAAAATAATGTTTTTCAGAGTTGAGACGCCCGAGAATAACTCACTGCAAGCTTACATGGACACCACCAGAAAGCCCGAGCCCGGCCCGGACCCGCGTCAAAAAACCCGAGCCCGGCCCGGGCCCGGGTCAAAAAGCACACGCCGTGCCCGAGCCCGGCCCGAGCCCGATCCGAGCCCGTGAAAAAACTGCTCTACCCGCCCCGGGCCGGGCCCGGGCTTTCGGGTAAGCCCGAGCCCGTGCAGTGCTCTAATCACTAGTACACCAATCAGTCGAGATTCTGTGAGTTACAAGGCCGCTTCCTGTTTGCACCGGCGTAAGTGAAGCAGAAATGAGTTGCACGCACTACTTAAAATGCGCACACATGCCATATCTATGCTGTGCGGTGAAATATTCTGTACAATTCTGAATCTGTTGACGTAAAGGCAAATGACGGCTGCACACTCGCACACAGCGGAAGACACAGCGGCCCATGCACTTGCCGCAGGAAATGCAACCCTCTCGTATGAGGGAGCAGGGCGACGAAAGCTTCGAAAAAAAAAAAGCCTTCCCCGTTTTTGCGCGTACTTAAGTTTTCTAGCGCACAAGACGCAGCGAACAAGCTATTGCTATGAGAGTAGGTATAGCCTGGTCACGCATGCATTTTCACGTGTATAGCCGGCCTTGACTTGTGAAACGCACTAATCCCCGACGAGGACGACGCCATCTACGCTTAACAAAGATTAACAATTAATGATGGCTTCTCCGATCGGGCGGGTTGTCTCAATGATGCGTTTTCGAAGACCGGTCCATTCAGTGGCGCGATGAGAGACCGTTGCTCCAAACGCCCACTGTACCTGTCGTGCTTACTGTATTTTACTGAGCTTGCTTTACTTTTTACTTAATTTCTTCACAAGCACACGCGAGGGGGGGGTGGGAGGGGGGGGGGGCATGTCTTTGATATACATGTATAGAGTCTGCTTAAACTACCGATATTTATTATCGATCACGCCACGTAGAGAAAAGCAGACGCTGCCCCCCCCCCCCTCGGTCGGGCCGGTGAACCCCCCCCCCCTCCCCGAAAAAAATTTCTGGCTACGCCCCTGCTTGCGACAACCGAGATTTTGCGATCCACCTGTTGCTGCCGAAGTACAACTTTCCCTCCCTCCCTCCCCCCCCCCCCCCCCCCCCCCCCCGGTTGCCTTGCTTGCGACGAAAGACGGCGCGCTTGCTCCCCGCTTTCCTCCCTTGCGCGTGCGAAATTTCAGCTCACCCTCGCATACTTTCACTCGCGCATACAGCATACGGCGCGCGGCGACGGTGTTATCGCCCTTGGACTTTATACGTGACATCACGGCGACGACGATGGCAAAATGCGCCTGGAGTGTCTATATAATTGCTATCGCATTATAACGCTCTTGCGCTAGGCGGAGGGCCTACACGAATCACGATGTGTGCTGTGCTAACGGTACTGCCACTTAGCGGCCGCGGCCACTCAGACAGACCTCAAACGGTAGCTGGCAAAGGGCTTCGTCTTTCAGTTTCCGCGTAACAGATTTATGTTTTCTCATACATTCGAATAACAATCCGAATCTACAATGTCTGCAGCTTGTGTGTGTTTCGTACTTTACGCATCTTCTGACGCAATTTACTTTTAAACATTAATTTAGTTCAATAAGGCACTTGTAGTTGGCGGACGGCCTAGAAGAATGGGGATGTATGCTGCACTTCCGCACACGTGCGTGCGCGCATGAAGTACAGTCGGAGCGGAAAAAGACTCGCGCAAGTAACTGGTGGCCGGAGCAGCAAAATCACGACACGCAGCCCAAGTGACTGCTGGTCAGAGCGGCACATTTCATTTTCGAAAGCAGGGGTGGCCGTCAGAAAGCGTGTGGTGATGTTGCCGCTCCGGCCACCCGTCAGTTGTGCAGAGTGTCGTGATTTTGCCGTTCCAGCCACCAGTCCCTTGTGCTAATCTTTTTCCACTGTGACTGTACGTCGCTCATGGGGGTTGTGCTTGTGTAACGTCGTCTAACGTCCGCGCCAGCTTTCGTGTGCATCCACGTCCAGAGGAGGGAGTGGAGGCGAGTTTTATTGCGATAGCAATTATATGGACACTCCAAGCGGATTTCTGCCGTCGTTGTCGCCGTCGCCGTGAGGTCCAGTTAAAATCCAAGGGCGATAAAATCGTCGCCGTGCGCCGTATGCTGTATGTGCGAGTGAAAGCGCGCGAGGGACGCGCGCTTTCATGGAGAGCGAACGCACGGCGGAGAGCAAACGCGACGTCTTTGGTAACGCGAAAGGCCATGGTGGAGGATGGGAGGGAGGGAGGGGGGCGACGTTGTGCTGCGGCACCAACTGCATATCTTGCGACCGGGCGCAAGCCGAACTGGCTACTCAATATCGCACGCGAAAGGAGGAAAGCGGGAAGGCAGCGCGGGAGGAAGGGGGTGTGGCTTCCTCTCTGCCAGCAACTGCGTACGTGTACTTTGCACGGCTGAGGGCGGTCGCGCGCACCGTATCTTGAAAGCGATCTGCACACGGCTCCTACCTTTGTATGCGCTTTGCTTTCGCCGCTCAGTTTACGTTGAAGTGATAGACCGCACGAACCTTCTTAGGTCGCTGCAACCGCGCTTACTCACGCCAGCGTTTTGACACCGATTGTCTGTGGTCATCGAGTGTTTCATGTTTGCTGTGCGCGCTGACACCATGCTTGTTAATTCAGTTAGTAAGTGAATGTGTCCAAGTTTATACAGCCGATAAAACTACTAACCTTACATCATATAGCTGTCTACTAATTTGCTATCGCAGTTGATGCTTCGCCTTTCGGGCGAAACTGCGATATTTTTAGTGGCACGAGCACCGAGTGACACTCTTGTTTCTTGTGCAGCAACTTCCGGTTATTGACCGACTTCCGGTTTGTCATAAAGGTTGGGCGAAAATAAAAAAATGTCGCAGTTTCACTCGAAAGGCGAAGCATCAATTGCGATATCAAATTAGTAGAGAGCTATACGGAGTAAGGATAGTAGTTTTATCAGCTGTATAAACTTGGACATGCAGCAGCACCAGCAATGCGCAGAACTGTTGTCGACGCCGTCGGCTTTTTGCCCGCGTTCGCACCGAACGTGCGCGGCGTTGGTTACTGCTGCCGGTGCCTCTGGAGGCGAATGGGAGGTTTTCGACGAGATCAAAACGGGACGCTCGTCGAGCGGCGTCGGAAGTCTTTACCACCTTTTCGCCTCGCCACGTTTTTATATAAATACGCATTTAGTGCCACCAGCTAAACATCGCCTCCCCTCCCTCCCTCCCTCCCTCCAGTCCCCCCACGGCCTTTCGCGCGATGGAAGAAGTCGCGTTTGCTCTCCGCCGTGCGTTCGCTACCTGTGATAACGCGCGTTCCTCGCGGACATACCGCACACGGCGCGCGGCGACCATTTCTTCGCCGTTTGACTCTATACGGAACCTCACGGCGACGGCTACGCCAACGGCAGAATCCGCTTGGAGTGTCCATAAATTGCTATTGCAATAAAATAAATTATTCAAGAAATAAAAACAGGTAGATATCGATGGTTCTACTCATGGCTGATGATAGACGTGACATCAGAGCACAGGTTTAGTACAGTAAAGAGCTAATTAAGTGTAAGGAATAATTAGAAACAATTAAGGAAAGTCTAATTGCTGTACAGCAAAGCACACAATCCTACACTTTAAGTACCCACCGCATCAGTACAGGTTTCCATGAAACTCCAAGACCAGAAGTGACGTCATCAGTGACGTTACACTTAAACTTTATTAAAATAAAAACAAGCCAATTAGAGCTACACACCACCTGTCACAGCAGCTGAACTCTTGCCTAACACAGCGGAGGGGTTACGTCACTCCCTCCTCTCTCGCTTCTCCTCTCCCAGCGCGCACCTGCTCCATCGCTCACTCGCGCGCACCAGCTGCGCGCCGGGGCTCGTTACATGCTCTCACGTTAGCAGCGGAGGGGCGCGTAAGGTGCGCTTCGTGCGCCGTTCGCTAGGGGGCTATGCGTCGCGCCCTCCTCACCCTCCTTCGCTCCCTCGCCCGCTCCTCTTTGGGTGGCGGTTTCCCGCCAGTTCCATTCACTCGCTTCTCCGAATTCGGTTTCCTGCCCTACACCAGGGCACACCAACGCCGAGGTGCGAGTACCACTAGCAGACACTTAAGTCAAGGATTAGGGTTGCTTCTCGTTTTTTTTTTTCTTTTATTCGCGTGTGGAATGTTCTAGTATAGAGATAAAGGAGCAGCACGGGCCTATAGCATCCATGCCCAGAGGTCAGCGCCGCTGGCTACGCGATGCTAGCATTCGAGACTTTAAGGCCCAACCACAAGGAACGGATTTCCGACGGATTTTCGGCGTCGGCGCCGGCCGGCGGCACGCGAAGGCGGCCGGCGGCGTGGAGAACAATGCGCCGCCGGTCGGCGCCGCAAGACCGAGCAGGCCAGACTGCAGCGCTGACGGCGGAAGTGGCGGTAGACGCAGGAGACAAACAAAATATAGCCTCCGAGATGGTACACCGTGTCATGTGAGTGAGCTCGGAGGCCATTTACAAAGCGAGCTTCCGGCGTTGTCGTCCGCGAGTGCCTGTGCCTCGTCTGCGTCCCAAACAGCCGATCGCTCGCGCGTGCTCCGGCCATTGCATGTGGTGCAGCTTTGTACGGTATCATAGATAATGATGTATACTCTTTCCAGACAGGGACATGCAGGGAACGCCGAAGTGCCCACTTAAGGCCCGTCCACGTTACCGGCACGCCAACTCGCCGTACGCCGTTCGCGGGTCGCCATTTGACGGTGGTTTCGCTCGCGAGCGGCGAGATTTCCTTGCCGTAGACAGGATGGGACCAGGACCCATTTGTGCTGCAGCTGTACAGCGAAGTGGCCAATCAGTGACCGAGGGGTGGTCACCCTGGCACCGACGGCAGCCTCACCGTCGCTGATCGTTCGGCGGCGCCGACATCGTCGCTAGGCCTTCTCCGGCTCACTCGAAAGCTTAAGCTGACGGCGCTTAGGAATGAATCACCGACGCTCACCAGCCGCGATATTTTCTCACCGTTGTTGTCGCTCTTCGCTATAATTATACACAAAGAAGAAAATGCGCTGATATTAGCGGCGCCGTAGGCTGTGATGCGGGCACAACCGAGCCGGTCGTCTGCCGCCGGTAGCCGTGCACTGTAGCTGAGCTCGACAAGTATCGGAGCTCTCGTTCGTGTTTAACGTTCGACAGCAGATATAGTTCTTCATACAATGTAGAATTTACGCGTCACGTTATCTAGCGCAAAGTATTTTTGCTAGGAACAGAAGCTGCTGGTGATGCTATCCATGCTATGCGACTGGTGCTACGTTTTTCAGCACAGACAACCAGCGTATATGTTTGCACTAGAGCTACGGGCAATTTTTATGAAGTTTTAAAAGTACAAGAAGTCCTTGCTTAGTAAAAACAATTGTTCTGTTAGCGCAACGTTTTGCAACACTGACCGGCTAAATTCGGGGCCAAGGATCTGGCCACATTGCGCCACGCTTGAAATACGTTGACGCCGAGAGTCTCTTGTGGTTGAGAGCCGTCAATGAGCGTCCACGCCGCGTGCCGCCGGCCGGCGCCGACGCCGAAAATCCGTCGGAAATCCGTTCCTTGTGGTTGGGCCTTTAGGCGCTAGAAAATGAGGACGAGGTGAGTCACACCCGTCCCTAGCGTGTTGCCTTTCATTGTGTTTACTGAAGGGCGAAAGATTGAGCTTGAGCCGCGCGCCGTTTGGAACGTTCGAGACTGTTAGGAGAAGATCATATCGCTGGCTATTACGAAACCCGGCCTTTGCAAAAAGCAAGCGCAAATTATGAAAAAGAAGGGGCCGGATGGCTGCGTTCCGCTTTTGTTTGATTAAATATGGATGCAACATGCATGCAACAAGATGACAGCGCCGTTGTTTGCGATACAGACACTGCTTGATCTGACGCGAGATGAATGGGCTTTTCAGTTCCGTCGATTTGTTTACTCGCTGGTCTCTAACATCGGCGCCTTTTGAGAATCGTAGCTGCGACTTATTATAGCTTATTTGCGTATTTTCGTGCATTTTAATTCTCCCAACCTCCCAAAGTTCAAGCTGTTTTAGCTTTAAATATCGGTCTTCTCGCACTTTGCTGAGTCCTTGCCTAGTTAAACCACGCTCTGTATTTATACCATACTCCGCGACGCCCGAAAAGACGATGCGACAGATGTGCACGGCCGCGCGGCTAGAGAGCTTGCTTGAAGCTCACAAGACGTTTTTTACAGGCAACTTACGTCTGTTCAGTAGCAGCGACACTCTTTCTCAGTTTTTTTTTTTTTCAGGTTTTGCGCTTTCTTTTTTTTTTAGTTCAGCGTGAGATAGTATTCATGGCTGATACGCTTCTAACCATGGGAGAGGACTACAGGTAAGTGCTAGCTTGGATACGCATACGCTGACTTTGTTCAACAAAAAATAGTTCACAAAGAAAATAAAGGAAAAGCACTTAAGCTTGCTTTACATTAGGATGGAAACCTATCTGCCTACAGCTTCAAGACAAAAATATTTCCTTCCAGTACTGTGCAACGTCAGCATTCAGACTAAAACGCTGCGCGTGCGAAGTCCATTCTCCCTCATTTTTCTCACTTCGTTGCAGGTACAGTGAGCTGTTAGTGTGCTTGATACCTTGAAGAGATTTTTTCTATTGATATAAAATCAAATCACATTCACTATAATTGTTAGTATAGTAGCCATGGCACGCAGCTTCTGCTTATAACAACCAAGGCGATATTGACGACGTACCGGGTGTTCAAAATTAAGCTTTGCCGAATTTTTAAAAATCGCCTGTGACAGGTAGCATAATGTTTATCATTGAGCTGGGTTATTCAATGAGGCGGACATAGCACGAGAAATCGAAACACATATTCAACTAATTAACAAAAATTCACTAATTAACTTCTTAGTTAATTACTTTACGACACATATTGCAATTTACGAATTGTAGCCGGTGAGCTTGTCGGGCGTATCCACTTGGAATAAATTTCCAGAATGACACCAGTTTGGAGATATGCGCCATCAAACTCGCCGTAAGAATGCACTGTTCTTACACTGACTCTGGGCCGTCCAGCGAGCCGAGGAAGCCGCTTCAAGACAAGGTCTCGGAACCGCGCCCGCGGCGGGTGCTCAGACCCACTAAAAAAGACGCCGGACTCGAATCTTACTGATTTGAAAATAAAGTTTACGTTCTTCTTCTTCTTCCACTTGCTTTATTACCAAAATGCTGTTTTATACATTGAAGCACAAAGGTAACTGGAACGCCCATGCATTTCCTCCCCCACTTTGGGAAATATCTCGAAACTGGTGTCATCTGGAAATTCATTTCAAGTGAATGCGTCTTCCAAACTCACCGGCTACAATTCCTAAATTGCAATTTGTGTCATAAAGTAATTAACTAAAAAGTTCAGTAGTCAATTCTTTTAATTAGTTGAAAATGTGTTTAGATTTCTCATTCTACTACATGTCCGCCTAATCGAATAACCCAGCTCAATGATAAGAATTATGCTACGTGCCACAGGCGATTTTTTTAAATTTAGTAAAGCTTAATTTTGAACACCAGGTATATGTTTTTGTAACATAACAGCGTCCGGGCAATATCATGCGCCATGTTTTCTTGTTAGCAACTAATGAAATTTAAAACAGAAGCATATGGCTTGCTTTAGCAAGCAGCGTAAAAGTTAAAGCCTTCGTAATAGCAGAAGCAATCTCTTAACGAGCGTCTTATATTGTACGAGAATTATAAAATTCTCGTGCACTATTTCACAGACGTAAGGTATTTAGCGTTGGGTCTTTGTGCTGCAGTCGACGAGGCGCTATAGGTCGCCAAACCATCTGCGATAAGAAGTGATTGCAGCACCTCTGCTTCTCAATTTTTGACAAGTATCGAACTTTTTCAACAACAGTTGTCTCACAGAGTCAACAAATCGTTTGGACTACTGTGGAAAACTTTTCCCGGAGCATTTGCCGCATTCTCTTAGTTTTGCAAACATATAAGGAATCCACGAGAGCTGACCGGCAACGCAAATGTCATGCGACCATTCGCTCGGGTTTTTGTGTGTGAGTTACGCATCGAAAATATCTGCCCTTTAATTCGCTTAAGGTTTACAATACCTGGGCTGTAGGAAGGAACGACACGCAACGAGTAAACATCGAATCGACAACACTCTTCGAAGGAAGCGATCTATGCTACGCTCGAAACAATGACTCCCTACACGAGGCCAATGGTGAGAAAGCTGAAGAAAGGGTAGGTGGCAAGGGGAATAGAGGCACTGCAGACTAAAGTAAACGGAAAGGTGCAAATGATGTAGCGAATGACCGCACAATATTTCAAACTTTTCTTTTTTTCTTTTTTTTCTTTTTTTTTTTACTTTTAAGGAGAACGTAAGAAGCATGCCGTGGTTGATAAAACGAAAATGATATGTGGAGAGGGGAGCATTCGAGCAAACGCGAGGAAGAGGTATCCGACAAGGCGAAATCTATCCTCGATAGCATTTTACAAATCGCTTCGCAAGGCGCGCGTTTATTTGTTCCTCTCGTGTATTTGCCCTCGGTATCGAGGCTTTGTAACTCCAGGCGTCTGACACCGTGCCGTGGAGAGAACAGAGACAGCCCATCCTCTCTCGCTCTCTCTCTCTCTCTCTCTCTCTCTCTCAACCCTCGGCCACTTCCTCTAACGCGGCATGAAGAAAGGAAGGCACGGCTAGAGGATAATAAAATGTGTCTAGAAAAATAAGGTGGCGTTCCGACCAGCTGGACAGAAAAGAAAAATGAAAGAAGGTACAAGAGAAAAAAAAAACAAGAGAACGAAATAAGTGGCTGCCACGCAGGCAGCATGAAACAAAACGCTGATAGTAGCCAGCAGCGGAGATGACGCCGCGAGCATGGCACGCTGTCAGAGCTGCGACGTACACGAGCACTCGTGAAGCACAGCCGAGGCTACAGATTACGAGCGGCTCGAGAGACGCTTGAAAACGCCTTCGGCGTGCTTGCACTTGGAAAGCACGCTTGCCCTCTTCATCTGGTTTTTGTTGTTCTTCGGCTCGAAGGCGAAGAATAAGGGGAAGGGGGAGTGAGAAAAAAATCATAAGGAACGCCCATTTTTCTGGTTGTGACTCCGACGACGGCAGTCAATCCCAGGAGGGGAGCCTGCGTCGGAAAAATGTGTGTCATCATGCCTGCAAATAAGCGTGTGTTCTCCGAAGCAGTAACAGCCAGTGTAGGCAGCTACTCGGATTCGGAAGCACGCTCGCGAGCGGGCGGCTGGAAGAAATAGAACGGAGACAAAAAAAAAAAGGAAGAAAGGTTTAAGCTTTTCAAAGATTACTGGGATTTTTTTTTTTTTTTTTGACTTCGCTCTTGAGACCCTGGTTGTAGAAGAGCCTGCTCTACTGTTTGCAACTTGTTTCTTTTCAGGTGCAAAAATATGTTTACAGCCTGCGAAACTCGCAATGTTGTGATACTTTTTTATCACTTGGCATTCGTGTGCATCAAAAAAAAAAAAAAAAAAACATGCGAGGGCAAGAATGTGCTCAGTGGCTGGTGGCGCGTCGTACGTATACAAGCGTCTTGGTGTGCTCTGTACACAAACAAAGGACCTTCTTATTTCTGGCGCAGCAATATTTCCAACGTCTCGAACGCAGATTCCTTTCTTTTAACATGTAACAAATTTATGTACTGATCGTACTGGCACTGTGGCTTTTGCAATAACGTGCTCTAGACTTGGCATTACGGTAAAAATATATACACATTTTTTTTTTCAAGGCGTAAGATGAAATTCTCATATATACGGCTTCTCAGTGGCATATAGGTAAACCCCTGTTACTTTACAGCCATAAGGACCTATCACTGCAGTAGTTGTGCATGAGGAGTAGGACATTATTTATTGTTTATTCTTTACTGTTTACTTCAGTGCCTGCCAACAGCTGTAAAACCTTGGCGAGAGGTCACTAGTAGATACAAGAGCTTGTAGTACATAATAAAATACAAAAACATAACAGCATTTCCACTAATAACGCACGCTAAAGTAAATATACAAGGCATGAGTTTGCATAAGAAACTTTTAAAAAGGTGCTTGCTGAACTCAATTACGTCAAGCATCCTGTGCGCCAACTTTAAACAGGCACTGGCATTGTACACCTGCTGCAGCTGTGTCATGGGGCAAGTTAGAGAAAGATTAGGGTAAAATACAACAAAGCACCTGCTGGTTTTCAGTGACGGAACCCGAAACTACAACGATGCTACTGACATAACACTACATAACCGGGCCACGCGCCATTTGTCGAAAGAACTTTACGTCACGCGCGAGTCTCCTGTCAAGCAAAGAGAGCATACTTAAGTCAACTAACAGGCTTGAGTAGTCATAGATTAAATTATGGGGTTTTAACGTGCCAAAACCAGTTCTGATTATGAGGCACGCCGTAGTGGGGGACTCCGGAAATTTGGACCACCTGCTGTTCTTTAACGTGCACCTAAATCTAAGTACACGGGTGTTTTCGCATTTCGCCCCCATCGAAATGCAGCCGCCGTGGCCAGGATTCGATCCCGCGACCTCGTGCTCAGCAGCCCAACACCATAGCCACTGAGCAACCACGGCGGGTTGAGTTGAGTAGTCATAGTATCGGCGTCGACGAATATATCTGTCGTAGTAAATGCGAACGAATCCGCGCTGGACGGCTTCTATTAAGTTACTTTGATTAGTACTAATGAGGACCATACTAATAAGAGCATACTAATCACCATCATCATCAGCAGCAGCCTATCTTCATGTTCACTGCAGGGCAAAGGCGATCTCCAATCATTCCTGTCTTGCGCTTGCAAATTTCCTAATTTCATCCCCCCACCTAACTTTTCGCCGTCCTCGAATGTGCTACCCTTCCGTTGTCACCCATTTTGTAACTCTAATGGTCCGCCGGGTATGCGCATTGCATGGCCTGCCCAGCTTCATTTTGTTCTTCTTAATGTCAATTAGAATAGTCAAGAAGAGCATACTGATAAGCGTATACTAATAAGGAGAGAGTAGATGGCGGTACTTTTGCGATATAGGGACTTTAGATTGGCCTAAAACCCCTCTATCTATAAAGTAGCGTCATTCTTAGATCTTGCCGCCACCACGCTCCCCCCAGCGTTTCCTCCTCGCCGCCTCCTGTCGCCACAGCCTCCTCCACTCCCCCATGAAGAAGAGGTTTTGCGCGCTGTGCTTGGGAGAGAGATAAAGAAAATGAAAGCGAGAGAGAGACGCATTCACGTAGCGGGTCTGCTGGAACGCTTTGTCGGCATTGCAACGCGGTGGAACGCGGTGTCGGCATTTCGGCCAGCTTCGCTATGTCTTGAGCTTTGCGCGGCCTAGTGCAAGCTTTCGATTTTTTTAATTTTTTTTTTTTTTTCTTTCCAGCGTGCTCCGACCGCCATTCTCGGACCTGTGCGACGAAAGTGCTGTACGCACAAACGGATCAAGCCTGTTAGGGACAAGAACTTCATTGTGATGGCGTGCTGCTGCGCCTTCAGTTGCCGCAACCGACAAGGCGAGGGCAAAAGGCTTTTTTTGTTTACCATCCGGCGAGCGCAAACGCTTGCTGCACACTTGGTAATGCGCCGTCTCGCATCGTTGCGTTGCTGCCTCCAAAACGGCCTTATTAAGGCCAGTTACTGACTGACGAAGCAAAATCGAGCCTCAATTACTGCTCCGCAGGGCGCGATCGAAGTTTTCCGCGGATTTCCTCTCGTAGCGCGTTGTCTGCTACGGCAGGTCCGACTTAGGTGGCGTCACTGTCGAGATCGCGCCTAGGGTGCCTCGATGCCAGCGCCGCCGCGGACGGCGGCGCTGGGCATCGAGGCACCCTAGATCGCGCCTCGATCGCGCTGGCCGCGCCTTAAGTCCCTAGATATGTTACTCAAGCTCCCACGCGCAAGCAAAGAATCGGGAAGCCAGCGCCGAAGGGAGCGGGGGGGGGGGGGGGGGGGGGCACTTTCACTCTGCCAACAACCGCGCTCGTCGCTCGCTCGCACCGTCTCTTATCTCCACCACGGCTCTGACCTTTATGCGCCGCGTGCATTCGCCGCTCAGTTTCCGTTGAAGCGATAGACCGCACGTACCTTCCGCCGCTGCTGGCGTATCCGCTTGCTGCCAGAGTTTGACGGTCGTTGTCTGCCTCATTCAGTGTGATCTATTCATGTTTGTTTGTGTGCGCTCACACCACGCTTGTGCATTCAGTTAATATATGTAGGGGCGACATTTTCCAACGCACACTACACATGCAATGCTGCCCGGATCGCAGTGCACGCTACAGGTGTGTCCCTTCGCACGCGCTGCCCACGGGAAGCGCTTCCATCAACACCACCGTTTCACACGCGCCTTCTCGTGGTCATCGAGTCTCTCTTCATCTTAAAGAGCAGAATATCTAGGGATTTAGCCGCACCGAGCGCGACAGTGGAACGGAGGAGGAGGGAAGTGGTTGGCGCTACTTTTTACATTGAGGGTTTTAGACTGACCTCTCTATCTCTCGCCATCTACTCTCTCCTCCGCCGTCTCCTCTCCTACAACGCTTCCGGCGACGGCGGCTGCGCAGAGGGACTATCGACATGGCTCTGAGGCGGAAAAAAAGAAAAGATAAAGTGAAAGCGCGCGCTATCATCGTCCAATCGGAGATACAGAAAATAGAGAAGCGGCGTTGTTCGAAGGATGGCGGTACTTTTTCGAAGGTATGGGGAACCAGCGCTGAAACTTCGCGTGCCTGCAGCAGCGCCATAACACACAGCCTAGCGAGCGGTAGGAACAGTTTTCAGCTGCACATGCTGCGATTTCGCGTTATCAATTCCACCGCTCATTTTGAGGTACATGTGTCCAGGTTTTGGCCTGACTGGGAACCGGCGTGATAGAACGTATGAGCGCATGCGCTTTGTCCACCGCGCATCAGGTAGGGCCGTATGGCCCGAACTTGGCTCGATGCATAGAACGAAAGCGAACGTTGATACAGGCACGCGTCTGTTATCATCCAAAATGTCGAACCATTTTCGGGGCCTCCCTATCGAATGGTGTCAGCATATTTCAGCTGCACACCCAAACTGCCGTAGCGCCTCCTGGCCAGCGCTGGTTCCCCATAGGGACTTTAGACTGGCCAACCAGCCAGCGCCTTCTAACGGTGCGAAGCGACGAGATCAACAAGAGTAGCGCATGCGCACCAAATTCACTCGAAGCGCAAGCAAGGTCGATTCACATAGGTCGCGAAGCTTCGGGCGAAAAGCGGTTCAGAACCAATTGTCACCGACATCAGCAAGGGTGGTTATGGGTAAAGCCCCTATATTTATAAAAGTAGCGCCATTCTTAGATCTTTCCGCCACCGCGCTCACCCCGGCGCTTCCTCCTCGCCCTCTCTTAGCCGCCTCCTGTCGCCCCAGCCTCCTCCGCTCCCCCATTGGCCAATCCGTGTCACGTGGAAGTTCGCGTCGCGCTTTTGTATATTTTTTTCTTTCCAGCGCGCTCCGACTGCCATTCTCGGGCCTGTGCGACGAAAGTTCTGTACGCACAAACGGATCAAACGTGTTATGGACAAAAACTTCGTTGTGATGGCATGCTGCTGCGCCTTAAGTTGCCGCAACCGACAAGGCGAGGGCAAAAGGCTTTTTTTGTTTACCATCCGGCGTGCGCAAACGCTTGCTGCACACTTGATATTTGCGCCGTCTCGCATCGTCGCGTTGCTACTTCCAAAACGGCATTATTAAGACCAGTTACTGACTGACGAAGCAAAATCGCGCCTCAAAAACGTCTCCGCAGGGCGCGATCGAAGTTTTCCTCGGATTTGCTCTGGTAGCGCGTTAGCTGTCGTCTGCCACGGCAGGCCCGACGCAGGCGGCGCCACTGTCGATATCGCGCCTCGATCGCGCTGGTCGCGCCGAGCGCGATAGTGGAACGGAGGAGGAGGGAAGTGGATGGCGCTACTTTTATAAATATAGGGGCTTTAGTTATGGGAGCAGCGATTGAAGCGCGACTATGTTTGGGGGGAATAAACACTGGGAAAGAAAAAAAGCGTTTTTAAATTAAAGCGAAACGCAGTTAGATTCATTGAACGAAAATAAAATTCCTAGTTCATTTTATATATGCATGGCGAGAAAAGATACAACTGTATTTTACTAGATCATTATCAATATATACCTTTTTAACACGAAAGTGTTTTATGCCGGGGTCCACCAAGACTTCGCTGACGTATTTCCGTCACGGAAATACGTCATACGGAAATACGGAATGACGTTCTTACAATGTACACGAACATAATACAAAGAAAGAAACCAGAAGAAAAAGTTCCACAAACATGCAAAATTTGGAAATCGAACCCACGCCCTCTCGGTCCGCGGCGATAGATCGCCGAGCGTTTAACCCATTGCGCCACAAACGCATTTGCAGAGAGCTACACAGACGCGCCTTATATATCTAACACTCCTCCGTGTACCCGCGCTCTTGCTCGGGGCGGTGCCGCCGCCTACGAGCAGAAAAGAAAAGTACTGCATTATGACACTAACGCGCACCGACAGTGAACGCTTCGGTGGTCTCAGCACTACGACGCCTCGATGCCAGCATTCGAAGGGACGCTGGCATCAAGAGCACTACCAACGTGCTGGCGTTCACCGTACTCAGCACAGCGGAGCGTGAACTCCGCAATTAGCTCTGAAAATGTTCTGAAGTTGATCGCGGAGGCTGCAATTACGACGCGCTGTACGCGCTGATTTGACTCGGTGACGATTCAGTTACGCGCTTTGTCTTGCGCGTTGTATTAGTGTGTCAGTTACGTGCTTCGTCTTTCGCGTTGTGCTAGCGTGTGCAGCGTAGTGCAGCTTCCATATGCACGACGGTTGCTCATGGTCATCGACGTTGGTAGTCGTGATGGAGGAGACGTGCCACCAGGCGTCAGCGGGGTGCATCAACGCCTAAGGGCGCTTTAGCCACAAAACACCAATAGACATTATATATCAATGTGCAATAAACATTACACTACTTCTGTGAAGACACGTTTCACTTTCGTGTTCTATACCGATTCCTATATAAGAGGGATCAACCACATTTTTTTTCAGGGCCCACCGTGAGAGCACACATCGATAGCGGTGGGCGTTGACGCCGCTATCACTTGCAATGCCATGCAACTCTTGGAGTGCGTGGAAAGGCGCGCTCGTAAAGTTCACCTGTTACAATACGCCCCCCTCACATGTGTTGTGTTGCATGTCGACGTTTGTCTGAATTAGGTGACACGGGTAGTTTTATTGTTTCTTAACCTGTGCAGTCAAAAGTCAGATACTTGTTTACTTTAGTTGTTTTCGCGCAACAGCGCTGGCCGACTGGCTTGGCGTCCGACGAATGGACGAGCACTCAACGCAATCTACGCCCAAAGTGTTCGTCGGCCTCCTAAGAAAGTATGTTCTGTGCAGCGATGCGATTTCGACACCGGTACGGCTGATCTTTCCGGCATCGCTTTTCGCGCTGAAAACTCGGAACGCCCATGAAGTCGAATGGCGGGGCATTTGAATATACAGCTCTAATGGCAGGCCCCAGAAAACAAATTTCGCGCCTATGAGAACAAAATGACGTCACTTCTGTTTTTGACGGATATGACGTCAAATTATTTTTTCTTCCGCCGAGCCGCCGGTAAGCAACCATTGTTTTGAACGTATAGGCTTCTATGGAAGCTTCGCTACCAGGCATATTACCTTGGCGCAAGTAGCGCAAGTTTTGTCTGCTAGGCTCTTCCTACCAGCACGAACCAGCCCCTGGCACGATTAATTCGGCGCACGCTTCCCGGCTTATTGGAGGTAGCAGGAGCGTGTGCGCCTGGCTTGCGTCCTTTTGCATGAAATGCTTTTAGCTCCCGATGTCGGCGACCTTCAAGGCGACCTTGAGCAAAATCCAGAGCATTATTCGGGCACTCAAGACGGAATGAAACGAGAACATCCGGGCAATCATTGCGAGAGCAAAACGAGATCATCCGGGCAACCAGTCCGGTCTCTGGTCCCAACCCCTTGTACAAGGCCGCATTGCAACGCTAGTTACTACCCAAACAAGTTACAAAAAATATTGCTTCCGATTTCTTGCTAATGTTTGTTCAGAATATCACTCAAGCTGTAACTTCTAGTACGCTGAAGTTTAATTTTTAATTTCAAAGGCAGATACACTTGATCGTCATCTTTTGGCATTGAGACAGGGTTGCCTGTGCTTATTTCAACGCCAGCGGTCCGTGAGTTCCACGATGCGGTTGATCTTCCATCATCTTCGAGAGATGGCGCCACGCTGCGTGACCAGGCCGGCAGAGTCCGGCGCGCCGCGGATGGTTGTTTGTCCGAGACTTGCAACGAGATTGAGTTCAAAACAGGTTCATTTCGGCGCAGTAAGCTTTCAGCCTGTGTCGCGGCACCAATCTGCTTTGCCAGTAGCCATTTCATGCTTACATCTACTCTCGGTTACGGGAGGGCCAGCATTTCTTTCTCTCTCTTTTTTAGCTTAAGCTTTTATAGTGCGCATGCACAGGAAAATAATGAACAAAACGTACAAAGCTGCAATGCAACTGTATCATAGGGGAAATAAAGAGTAGCGCAAGAGGGGATTATCAACTATTTCTCCTTTTTTGCGCGCTTTCTTCTTTATCTTACGGCGCATGTGGACTACAGCGGCATATGTTATAAAGAATACGCGTCCGGGTTCACGCACACTTGCTGTCTCCGATAAGCAGGGAAGCTTCCACTGAGTTAATCGCAACAGGGGGCCGTGTCATATAAGCCCGTGGGAAGAGCCTAGCAGACGAAACTTGCGCTTCGAGTGAACTTGTGCGCATGCGCTACTCTTGTTGATGTCGTCGCTTCGCGCTGTAGACGGCGCTTACCGGCCGGCCAGTCTCATGTTAATGTGTGTGTCTGTGCCCAGCACAGTACACACACATTAACACCACGTCGAGGTTGCGTAAGGCTCTGCCAAGGAGGTTATAAAAAAACTTCTGGAGTGTAGATGCCGCGCCGCGGCTACAGTGTACCGCGGCTGACGCCGGCGACCGCCATATTGCTCCGGGCAGAAAACGCAGCTGCGCCGCTTGGGCCCTTGGGGTAGTTCGGCAGTTGCGGCATTTATCCACTCTAGTGCTTAGTTACGGTCTGCTGAGCGGTAGTTCTGCGTTTGTAAGGGAACCCAAGCTCTGCTGAACGGGATGGTGAACGCCTGCGTCGCCATCGACTGCACGAATCGTGCGAAGCAAAAGTCAGGAGTAACGTTTCACGTGTAAGTAGCGCAAAAAAGCCTGCAATCGCTCGACCATTGCTGTGCACTATCTCCGTCGAGGAGCGCTGTTGTACCTGAAATCTACCTTTTAACTGGCGAATACAGGCTGAAACAAGCTCTTTTCTGCGTATGTTTGTGCGACAGGTTCCCGAAAGAGGAAACGCTGCGTGACGCATGGCAGCCCGCGCTGTTCGCAGAGATCGTTGGGCGCCTAAAGATTCGGATTTATTTGCTCGGTGCACTTTGAAGAGGTTTTTTTTGACAGGTCTGGTCAAACAAGGCTACAACAGGGCAGCATTCCAACCATTTTTCCAGCGTTCCCCGCACATCTGCAGAAAAAAGCGAGTTCGTAAGAAATGCTTGCTGTTCGTATATATTTCGGTGCGCTTGCATATGACATTCCGCTTGTCGAGAGGACTTATTTACTACTTATTTATCGAAAATGATACAGCTCTCAGACCTGGCGGACGTCGTAGCTGCGTCCTCACAAGTTGACTGTTTATAAGCGTGCATAAATATCGGCACGCAACTGTTTCGTATCAAAACAAGAAAATAACTGACGTAACTGCTAAATAAATAGTATTGCCAGTCACATATCGTGTGTGTAACAACACGATATGTGCCCGGAGAAACACAGTTCATGTGCAGCCATAGGTATCCTATCTCGGCGCAATTTAACTTGGGCTGGATCGCGAATATTACTGTTTTCTGAGATCAAGTTGCTGTTGCATGCCGTCGTGTAAAGTTCTATACAAATCAGAGTTCATTCTATTGCGGAATCACGATCTTTAAAATTTAAAAGCCATTATTCGTAGTTACTGAACCGTGCGCCTTAAGTAGTGACATTATCAGCATGCCTTTAATTTTGGCCATTGGTGCAATTTTTGTTTTTTTTGCGCAGCGAAAAATATGTTTTTTT